>NC_081545.1:12516053-12525869 GCF_901000735.1 Corylus avellana | reverse complement strand
AGACTTGCGCTCGATCGCATGCAGGTTGCGATCGATCGTAGTAATAGAATGTAAGAACATGACAAAAGACTTGAAACACTAAAAAACCAAAGTAAAACAAAGAACAAAGGAAAACAAACAACAAAATAGAACAAACAACAAAATAAAAAGGATATGCTATGGGGTGCCTCCCATGAGCGCTAAGTTTAACATCTTCAGCCAGATTGTGGCACTTTTAAACTTGAAACACCAGTCTTATCTTCTCTTGCACCAAAGGGAATGGATCTTTTTAGTTGCAAGGTGATTCTGAGTGTTTCTAGATTGGGGAAGACCACTCTGAGTTTTCTCAAACAGTTGCTCATTCGGTGGGGAATCATGAACTGAAATATAGTAAGAAGAAAACTCAGGAAGCTTCTCTATCTTGATGTCCTCAATTTTCTCATGTGGTAACTCTAACAGACTTCTCTCTTGGCCTCTTGGTGTTTCAGGAATGAGAGCTAATGGTGAAAAAATCTTAGTGCTCTCTTCTTTTTCCTGATGTGGCTCCTGTGGAATTTCAGTTTGCTCGTCTTTCCCCTCTTCCACTTCATTTTCAGTCACCTCTTCACTCCTCAATGTGACAGCTTGCTCATGATAGTAGGTGCACTCTTCCTCCATGTATTGTCGAGTGGGATTTTCCATCAACTGCCCTCGACATTCTTCTTCTTGGTATTCGTAAGGCCTATTGATGCAGAATGTACTCAGCTCTTTGGCCAATTGCCTCATTTGCACTTCTAGTCTTTGGATGGCATGATCAATCCTTGTATTGAATTGTTTTTGATCAGCCATTGATTACTTTTGTGAAGTCACAAATTGTCGTAAAAGACTCTTCAGGTCCTCCTTTTCTGGGTCTTGGGCTGGTTGAACTGTTTGTTGGAAATTGCTTTGCTGTCCTTGAGGGTTCCGAATGTTCCTACTATTGCTCCATGAGGAATTGGGGTGGTTGTGCCACCCTAAATTGTAAGTATAGGAATAAGGATTGTTCTTGGGTGGATAAGTGTGCTGTCCCACATAGTTGGCTTGCTCCAGATCTGCAGATGAATACAAAGGACATGTTTCAGTAGAATGATCAAAATGAAAACGTGTGGCACATACCTGGAGTTGGGTGGCTGGCTGAATAGGAGAGATGTTCCGAGTAGCCATGGATTTTACAAGTATATTTAATGTCTTCTGCATGGCAGCCAGTTGACCTTGTAGTGGTGGATCCGATGGAGAGGAATACGAATAATTCCTAGGAGCTTGAGCTTGCCATGGGAAATTTGACTGTTGGCTCCAGGTTGGGTTGCAAGAATCAAAATAGTTATCATTCCCCACTCTAGAGAGCGATGTGTTCATGTACTCATAATGTTTGTTAGAGAAATTTGTCTCATTCTAGGACATTCTCTAACATGATGACAAGAGTCATGGCATAAAGAACACGGTCCATGGGGTGTCGAAATGCCGCCCCACATGTGTGAAAGCAAAAAAAAAATACCAAAAAGTTAAAATTTAAAAAGGGAAAATAAAATTGAAAATAAACTTACGAAAATGCAGACTCAACTGACCCTGCATGAAATAAAAGAAAAAAAAACATTAGATCTACAATTATCACAGTACTGTGCTGCTCTATGTATGTGCGATTGATCGCACTGTGAGTTATGCTTGATCGTACTAGTGCGCTCGATCGCCCTGATTGGGCGATCGATTGCACCTCCAGAGGCACAGAACTGCAGAAAAGACTATAAAAACAAAAAAATTTAAAATAAAAATAAACTAAGGAAAATAATTCCAAACAAAATCAAACAATCCCTGTCAACGGCGCCAAAAACTTGTTGTACAAATATCTACCTAAATTATTAAGTAAATAATTGTATGTTTTACCTGCAAGTGCACAAGGTCATATGGTGCAAGTACAGGAACATTCCCATGAGGATTGCTGAATTTTCGTTTAAAATTAAATTCCTTAAGTAAAAGAAGATTGATTGAGTTGATAATAATAAAAAGGTAGGGCTTCAATATCCACCACTAATTATATTCAGCTAATATAACAATATGCCAATGCTTGGATCATGTTATGCATATCTAGTGTTTGTCAACCTAAGGGCATGGGTATATACTCCTTGAGCTATAGATTTTCCTAAGCAATGAGTTAGGCATGAGTGTACACTCTAACTCTTTTCTTTCCTAAAGGATTTAGCATGGTATATACTAAGTTTTTCTTTAGAAAAGCATATGTTCTATGGAAATCGACAAACACACGAGGCCTAGGGCATGGGTGTACACTCTCAGCTCCCCATGTTGATTAACCCAAGAATCGTGGTGTTGATTCTTTTGTTACTTATGTTAAACCCAGGACTCGGTCATCCAAATTGATCTAACTAACTAGTCCATACTACATGTATATGTTTATCAAGCACACACATATGAGGAATTCATGCAAGCAGGTAGTAATCAAGTTAAATAGCACAACAAGATCATCATAAAGGTGTCAATATTGATATATTAATTAAACATAACTAGGGCTTCAATCTAGCCCTACTAAATAAATTAGCTACACATAGAGTTGATGTTAAACATCTTCATAAAAGAAAAGAAAAGGAAAGAAAAGAATAAACCCGAGACTTGAACTTCAAGGGCTCCTCCTCTTCTTCTTACAAATCATATCTATTCTAGAGGCTTAAGAGTCTATTTATAGGTTTTAAAAGTCCTTGGCAAAGTAGTAAACCTTGGGATTTCGTAGGATTTTGAGACCTATAACAATTGGGAGTTTGAAAACCCTAATATGGAAAGAGGGACACTTTGGCCTCCACTTTATGTGTCTCTTGCGCACGGGTGCGATGAATCGCAACCCGTGTGCGATCGATGCTAAGTGTTAAAATATTCATATTTTTAGCCCTTCACTTGCATGTTTTAATCCTTTGATTTTAATTAATTAGGCCATTTTAATTCATTTTTGTGTTTTTCATACTTTTACAAGCTTTTGGTAGAAAAAGAAGAAAAACTAGGTGATTTGAGCTTAAAAGAGGAAATGAAGACAATTGGAGCTCCCTGGTACTGCGATCAATCGCAAGGTACCTACGATCGAGCACAATACCTGAGAGGACACAGCATAAGCAGGCCAGGAGTGATCGAGCGCATGCCAAAAGAAGGAATGATCGTAGAGCTGCGATTGAACGCGTACGGGCTGCGATCGAGCGCACCCGTGCGCAGAAGACTTATCAAGTGGTGGCTGGATTGACATTATTTTCATAGTAAGGTTTTTCAACTCCAATTTGTAATAAGTCTTAAAACCCTACGAAATCCCTAGGTTTACTACTTTGTCTAGGACTTCTAAAGCCTATAAATAGACCTTTAAGCCTCTAGAATAAGGAGACTTTGGAAGGAGAAGAATAGGAGCTCTTCAAGTTCAAGTCTCAGGTTTATTCTTTTCTTTTCTTTTCTTTTCTTTTCTTTTATGAAGATGTTTAACATCAACTTTATATGTAGCTAATTTAATTAGTAGGGCTTGATTGAAGCCCTAGTTATGTTATGCTAATATTTCAATATTGGCACCTTTATGATGATCTTATTGTGCTATTTAACTTAATTAATACCTGCTTGCATGAATTCCTCAAATGTGTGTGCCTGATCAACATATGCATGTGGTATGGACTAGTTAGTTAAATCAATTTCGATGGCCAAGTCTTGGGTTTAGCATAAGTAACAAAAGAATCCACACCGCGATTTTTGGGTTAATCAATATGGGGAACCGGGAGTATACACCCATGCCATAGGCCTCGTGTGTTTGTCGATTTCCATAGAACATATGCTTTTCTATAGAACAACTTAGTATATACCATGCTAAATCCTTTAGGAAAGAAAAGAGTTAGAGTATATACCCATGCCTAACTCGTTGCTTAGGAAAATCTATAGCTTAAGGAGTATACACCCATGCCCTTAGGTTGACAAACATTAGATATGCATAAGATGATCAAAGCATTGACATATTGTTATATTAGTTGAATATAATTAGTCGTGGATATCGAAGCCCTACCTTTTTATTATTATCAACTCAATCAATCTTTGTTTTACTTAAGGAATTTATTTTTAAATGAAAATTCAGCAATCCTCGTGGGAATGATCCTATACTTGCACCATATACTACTATGTTGACCTTGTGCACTTGCAGGTAAAATGTACAATTATTTACCTATTAATTGAGGTAGATATTTTGCACAACAAGTTTTTGGCGCCGTTGCTAGGGATTGCGGCAAATTTTGTTTAAAAATTATTTTCCTTTAGTTTTGTTATTTTAATTTTCAATTTTTTAGTTTAGTGTTAGCAAAAAAAAAAAAAAAATCAAAAAAAATCAAAAAGAATTTCTTGTTTTCCCTAACTTTTCTGTTTTATGTTTCAGATTGTGGATTAGCATTTTGTGGGTGAAATCAATCGTCAGCCAAGTGCGATCGAGCACACTGCAATCGAACGCACCAACCTGCGATCGAGTGTAGTTCCAGAGAGCTTCTGGACCGGCAGTACTGAAGCTACCTAACTGAAGAAGTAATCCAGTTCATGTAAGGTCAATTGAGCGCATGAAAAAAGAAGGAACAATCACAGACTTGCGATCGAGCGCACACGGGCTATGATCGAGCGCACTTGTGCGCAGGAGACTTATCAAGTGGCGGCTGGATTGACATTATTTCCATAATAGGGTTTTCCAACTCCAATTTGTAATAGGTCTTAAAACCCTACAAAATCCCTAGGTTTACTACTTTGTCTAGGACTTCTAAAGCCTATAATAGACCCTAAAGCCTCTAGAATAGGGAGACTTTGGAAGGAGAAGAATAGGAGCTCTTCAAGTTCAAGTCTCAGGTTTATTCTTTTCTTTTCTTTTCTTTTCTTCTATGAAGATATTTAACATCAACTTTATGTGTAGCTAACTTAATTAGTAGGGCTTGATTGAAGCCCTAGTTATGTTTTGTTAATATTTCAATATTGGCGCCTTTGTAATGATCTTGTTGTGCTATTTAACGTGATTAATACCTACTTGCATGAA
Organism: Corylus avellana; assembly: GCF_901000735.1. NCBI lineage: Eukaryota > Viridiplantae > Streptophyta > Magnoliopsida > Fagales > Betulaceae > Corylus > Corylus avellana. The sequence goes on along the minus strand of NC_081545.1, from coordinate 12,520,837 downwards.
TTCCTCATATGTGTGTGTCTGATCAACATATGGATGTGGTATGGACTAGTTAGTTAAATCAATTTGGATTTGCCGAGTCCTGGGTTTAAGATAAGTAACAAAAGAAATCCACACCAGGTTATTGGGTTAATCAACATGGGGAACTGGGAGTATATGCCATGCCCTAGGCCTCGTGTGTTTGTCGATTTCCATAGAACATATGCCTTCCTAAGGAACAACTTAGCATAAATCATGCTAAATCCCTTAGCAATGAAAAGAGTTAGAGTATACGCCATGCCTAACTTGTTGCTTAGGGAAATCTATAGCCTTAGGAGTATATGCCATGCCCTAAGGTTGACAAACAATAGATATGCATAACTTGATCAAAGCATTGGCATATTATTATATTAGCTAAATATAATTAGTGGTGGATATCAAAGCCCTACCCTTTATTATCATCACTTCAACAATCAATTTTTGTTTTACTTTTGCTTAAGGAATCTATTTTTAAACATAAATTTAGCAATCCTCGTGGAAATGATCTTGTACTTGCACGATATACTACCATGTTGACCTTGCGCTCTTGCAGGTAAAACGTACAATTATTCACCTATTAATTTAGGTAGAATTTTGCACAACAATCGATCATAGTGTGATCAATCCTTCTTTTGGCATGCACTCGATCGCTCCTGGCCTTAATTGTGTTGAATCCTCTCGGGTACTGCGCTCGATAGCAGGTACCCTGCGATCGATTGCAGTGTCAGGGAGCTCCAATTTTTTCCATCTTCTCTTTTTGAGCCCAAATCATCTGGATTTACTTCATTTTCTTTCAAAAACCTACAAAAGTATGAAAAACACAAAAAGGAATTAAAATGGCTTAATTAACTAAAACCAAAGGATTAAAACATGCAAGTTAAGGGCTGAAAATATGAATATTTTAGCACTTATCAGATAATAATAAAAAGGTAGGGCTTTGATATCCACCGCTAATTATATTTAGATAATATATCAATATATCAATGTTTTGATCATGTTATATATATCTAATGTTTGTCAACCTAAGGGCATGGGTGTCTACTCCTTAAGCTATTGATTTCCCCAAACAACGAATTAGGCATGGGTGTCTATACTAATTCTTTTCTTTCTTAAAGGATTTAGCATGGGTGTCTACTAAGTTGTTCTTTAGGAAAACATAATTCTGTGGAAATCGACAAACACATGAGGCCTAGGGCATGGGTGTCTACTCCCGGTTCCCCATGTTGATTAACCCAAGAACCCGGTGTGGATTTCTTTTGTTACTTTTGTTAAACCCAAGATTCAGTCATCCAAATTGATTTAACTAATTAGTCCATGCCATATGCATATGTTGATCAAGCACACACATGAGAAATTCATGAAAGCAGAAATTAATCAAGGTCAATACCACAACATGATCATCACAAAGGCGCCAATATTTAATATTAACTAAACATAACTAGGGCTTCAATCTAGCCCTACTAAATAAATTAGTTACACATAAGTTTGATGTTAAACATCTTCATAAAATAAAAGAAAAGAAAGGAAAATAATAAACCCGAAACTTGAACTTGAAGAGCTCCAATTCTTCTCTTTGGAAAGTGTGTGTCTATTCTAGAGGTTTAAGGGTCTATTTATAAGCCTTTGGAATACTTTAGAAACCCTAAAAATTGTAGGGTTTGAGCCCTACTTCGCATTAAGTTATAAAACCCTAGAAATTGCACTTTCCATATCAAGGCTGACGGCTGACTTGTCCATCACGCATGGGTGCGCTCGATCGCATCCCGTGTGTGATCGATCGCAGGCCAGCGATGGATCCTCTTTATGCTGGGTGCTCGATCGTAGGTGCCTTGTGCATTGTGGTCTTCACCTGTAGTGCGCTCAATCGCAGCTCCCCTACGATTGATCACACTACTAGAGCCTCCAAAATTCCCAAAATGGGTCTTTTAACTCCAAAACTTTTAAGATTGCTTCTTTTTGTTCCAATGACCTACAAAAACAAGGAAAACACATAAAAGAGCTAAAATATCATAAATTAACTAAAACTAAAGGATTAACACATGTAAGTTAAGGGCTAAAAATATGAATATTTTAGCACTTAACAAGAGCACCTATTAAGAGAGAGACTGTTGAAATGGGAGATAACATACCCCGAAATGCGAATCAACAGAGGGTTGAGAATGAGCAACCGAGAGTGGAAAATGTGGACTTTACCAGATCACTTAGGGATTTTTTCGCACCAGTTGCGACAAACTCCCCTTCCTGCATAGTATTGCCACTAACCAAAGCCACCCATTTTGATCTGAAGCCTCACATCATCTAACTCCAAGCCTCATTTCATGGCTTAGAGCTTGAAAATCCTTACAGTCATGTAAAGCAAGGACATCTATGCCGCTTTCAAGTTTCAGAATTTTTCTGAAAAGTCTTTCCCTTTCTCTCTGCATGATAAAGCCAGGGCATGGTTGGATTCCAACACACCCGAATCTATTACATCTTGGGAAATCTTGTTGAGCAAGTATTACAACAAGTTTTTTCCAATGTCAAAGGTCAATGAGAGCCGAAAGGAGATTAGCTCTTTAACTCTGGAGGAGGGTGAGAAATTTTTTGATAGTTTGGAGCGGTTCAAGGAGTTACTTATAAGATGCCCTCCTCGTGGATATGAGAAATGGAGACTTGTTCAGTTCTTCTTCCAAGGATTGACTCAATCGAACCATATTATGATTGAGTCAATGAATAGAGGAGCATTCCTAAGTTTGACTGGTGATGAAGCATACAAGGCATTGGATTAGTTGTCCGACAACTCGTAGTAGTGGGATTTTTCAAGTTAACGGGGCAAAACCGCCTATATCTGCAAGAAAGGAGGCATTTATGAGTTTAAAAAAGACATAGAGTTGAGGATGAAGATAGATGCTCTCACCAAGAAGTTCAACGCTCTCACTGCAAGCCAGTCCATCAATGCTGCCAACACATTTAATGTTGATAGTTATTCCATGCACTTAGCATAGAATTGTCCATCTATGCCAGCTTTTGCTAAGTATCCTATGGAACAAGTGAAAGCTTTCAATGATTGTTGGAGGTAGTCAAGTGGACCATAATCAAAGGCCTACAATCCTTGGTGGCGAAACCATCCTAATCTCTCATGGAAGCAGAATAAACCAATGAATCAGGGAGGAGATCCTCATCATGCTCACAATCAATACCCTCCTAAATTTCTTCCATTGGTTCAGAATCATGGTTGCTTAGCCCATCTAGCGACATCACTTGCTTTCCAAACTCCCACTCAAGCACAAGCATTGTCTTCACAGACGTCGTTGGAAGACACTCTCAAGGACTTTATGAAGCTCCCCGGCAAATGTATAAGTGAAATGAGGAGTGCGACAATGGTAAACACCCAAGCGATTGCCAAGTTGGAGAGTCAGATAGGCCAAATTGCAAGTCACTTGGGTGAAAGAGAAAAAGGGAAGCTCCCAAGTCAACCCGTGCCCAACCCTAATAGATAGTTTATGGTTGGAAGTTCTTCAGATCTTGTGCACGGGCAAGAACAAGTGCAATCGATTGTCACACTAAGGCCAGGGAGAAAAGTGGGCAATCAAGTGGTTCTGCCTGAAGAGAACCCTACTGTGCCACAAGGGCAAGAAAGTGGCAACAATGACAAGAGAGATGCTGAGCCATCTAAAGCCACACCCGTTGTTGAGAATCCTCCTAGGTCGTTTGTGCCTAAGGCTCCTTACCCAGAAAGATTGCATGCACCTAAGAAAGGAGGAAAATTTGAGGACATTTTGGAGGTGTTCAAGCAAGTCCAAATCAATATCCTTTTTTCGGAGGCCATCCAACAAGTGCCATCATATACCAAGTTCTTGAATGACTTGATCACTATGAAGAGGAGGATGAATGTCCCAAAGAAGGCATTTTTGATTGAGCAGGTTAGCTTGATCCTTCAATGCAAGCTGCCTATTAAGTATAAGGACCCTGGGTGTCCTACCATTTCTTGCATGATAGGAGTCGTATGGACTGAGAGGGCTTTATTGGATCTTGGAGCGAGTGTGAATCTCTTGCCTTACTCAGTCTACTTGCAATTGGCTTAGGAGAGTTGAAGCCCACATCGATGACACTCCAGTTGGCTAATAGGTCGATAAAATTTCATGAGGAATAATTGAGAATGTTTTGATTAAGGTGAATAAGTTTTATTTCCCTGTGGATTTTGTTGTGCTAGACACAGAGCAAGTTCAAAATGTTACGATTCAAATACCGGTGATTTTAGGGCAACCATTCTTAGCTACGGCATTATCAATTGTAGGACAAGGTTGATGAAGATCTATTTTTGTAACATGATAGTGGAGCTGAATATCTTCGATATCAGCAAGCAGCCACTGGAGTATGATGAGGTCAAACATGTATGCTTGATAGAGGAGATCATGGAGGAGACTGTTGATGAATCAAGCATAGAGGACCCCTTGGAAGCATGCCTCGCTCAGTTTGGGAATGATTTGGATTTGGACAAGTTACTCGAGTAGGCAGATGCTATTTTGGAGAATGCTCCTCTGGTGAGCAATGAGAATGGCAAGGCAGCTATACCGAAACCCCCCAAGAAGGAACTTAAGCCTTTGCCGAAAACTCTTAAGTATAATTTCCTTGGTCCAGCAAATTCAGTGTCTGTGATCATAGCTTCAGATTTGGTTGGTGCTCAAGAGAAGAAATTATTGGACATTTTGAGAGAGCACAAGGAAGCTAGCTACTTGACCATTGAAGTCATTAAAGGAACCAACCCCTTGGTGGTAATGCACAAGATA
>NC_081545.1:12508598-12515953 GCF_901000735.1 Corylus avellana | reverse complement strand
CAACATGTTCTTTCTTTTCTTTTTCCTTCTCTTTTTTATTTATTTTTTATATCTTGCAAGCCAATGGTTATTCATCAATAGGTCATCCTACAAATCTCAAAGAGAACAAGCTTAAGCTCAAACCTTATACCTCACAAAAAACATGTTAATGTGCACATAAAAATTTATCTCAAAACAAGTGAAATCTCTTTTACTCAAAAATAAGTCAAAGGACTCAGACTCTTAATGACATAATGATGATGTTCAACCCTTTAAGAAAGCTAATGAAATGCAAATCACAGTTACAGTTTAACTCAAACTTGATAACAACATAGCACAATTTTTTTTTTTCAAATTTTTTAACACAAAATGATAAATAAAAATAAACAAATAAGAACAAAAATAAACAGACAAATAAGAATAAAAATAAACAGACAAAGTGTTTTTCCATACCCCAAGCTTGAATCACACATTACCCTCAATATGGAGTATAGAAATACATTGCCGGAAGTAAAGAAATCTGAGTGTGAACAAGGCCAGGGCTTCCCCCAAACTTAAACACCAAAACACCTGTCAACACAAACTAACAGCAATATTTTGTTTTGTTTTGTTTTGTTTTTTTTTTTTTTTCTTTTTGGAACAAACAATAAAAGATTAATTGCTGTTAGAAACAAAAACAAATAAAAATAAATGCAATATAATGAAAAAGGAAAGAAAGAATTTGTGGAGTAAAGTGCAGAAAATAAACTGGAGGAGAAAACTTTACAGCGCTTCCCCCTTTCATGCGGATGTCCAACCTATCCCTTCCACCCCTTCTTCTTCAAAACTTCATACCCCTCTGGAAGGATATTTCGCCATCTTATGTAGAATTGCTTGCTTCGAAGGATCTTCTTAGGAAAGTGGTTCCTAGATTTGTGTGCTTATTTGCACAAGTCCTTGAGTATTTTGACATAAGATGGCTCTTTGAGACATTTAGGCAATGAAGCTTTAGGCTCTTGATGTGTCTCAAGAGGGACAGTGATGCAGGCAGGAGCTTTAGTACTCACTTCCATATCACTGGGTAGATTAGGATCCGTTGGGGGCTCACTATTCTCATGGTGCTCAACTTGCTCCTCTTTCTATTCCTCCTCTTTGTTATCCACAATTTCCTCACTCAAGTGTGATGGTGACTTGGGCATGCTCATGATAAGAATTTTCGGAATCATCCTCATCAATCATGTAGTGTCTTTCAGCCATCAGCTGACTTTGAAGCTCTTCTTCTTCTATTCTGTTGAAGTCAACAACTAGATGACCGATCTATCCTTCTATCTTGGTCATGGCCTGCTTAAGTTCTTGTATGTCTCTATTGTTAGCCATGTTGGAATTCCTCATCTCTTGTACAGCTTGATTGGTGAAACCTTTTAACTCTTGTATAGCTTGGGAGTTGGAGTTCTTGACCTCTTCTATTAATGTTTTCATCATGTCTTCCAATGTTGATTGTGGTATAGGCTATGGCACTTGAATGGTGGACTGATAAACAAATGGTTGAGCTTGATGATCGAACTACAGATATTCTGAATGGTGCAATTCATCAAATTGGTGAGCATAATTTCTTGTAGCTTGAGCTGATCCTGAGAAATCAGATTGGTTGCTCCAGTCCGGGTTATAAAAATTGAAATTTGAATTAAACCCTGGACTGGAGAAACTGGTGTTCATTTGTTCATATGAAAAGTTAGATCTAGCTGCTCTGATTTGGTCTAATCTGTCCCATAAGTCGTTGATCTCAGCTCGCAGATCTGGACAATTGTTTTCCTTATGATAAGGATTAAAACAATATGAACATGGTTTATATGGGTAAAAATTTTGAGGGTAGTTGGTAGGAGCTGGTATCCTATAACCAGGAGAGGCATTAAAATCATTAAAATGAAAATTCATGCTTCCCCCTCACTTTTTAGCATGCAAATATCCCACATAAAATAGTAACCATTTTTCTTTTTTTAAATAAACTAAAAAAAAATTAAAACTAAAATTTAAAAACTCACAAAAATGACCAAAAATAAATTTTTGGCAAAAATCTACAGAACTGCTACAAATGCTGCCTTTGTTGCAAGTGCGCTCGAGTGTACTGCAGTTGTGTACGAATGAAGATGTGGTAGTTGACGAGCGCAAGTGCGCTTGACTTGTTGTCTTGGCCCCGTGTGCACTCAATCATAGCAGGGCTGTGATTTATCGCACTAGCAAGGGTGTGCGGAACGTGCTGCGGCAATGCTGTAAAACAAGCCAAAAAAAACAAAAAACAAAAAACAAAAACCAAACAAAAGAAAAATCTTTTATATATATATATATATATTAGAAACGAGAATAAAAATTGTAGAAAAATAAAATCCTACTTATAACTAGTAGAAGAATAAAACTAATTTAGAAATAAATTGGTTTCAAAAATTGAACAATTCCCCAGCAACGACACCAAAAACTTGTTGTGCAAATTTTAATATACTCGCAAGTGCACGAATCGTTTGTAGTTTAATGGATTGCAAGTACGAGGTCGAACCCAAACAGAATTCTATTTTTGAAAGAGCAATTCAAATCTAAACTAATTAAATCCTCACCTAGTTCAAAAAGGATTTTGAAATTTTGGTTTTAAAAATTAAAAGACAAACATAAACTAATTAAAATAACCTAAGAGATAAAATACTAAGGTTTGAGAATTCACACTCACCGAATCATAACAACATACTTCCATGTTTATCAATATTAATCTGAAGTTTTCACAATTAAAATCTTAGATATGAATGCTTTAAACAATTAATCAAAGCCATCCCATGTATCCATTCATTGCACAAATCACAAGAGGAATCCAATATCAATTAAATCATCAGATGTATCCATAAATCACAAAAGATTTTCAATCTTCATTGAAACACCAAATGCATCAGTAGAACAAATCACATTGGATATCCAATTATTTAGGAAAATAAAATCAAGCAATCAATTATGTAAAATTATCTTAAATCATCAAGTGTATCCTTGAATCATAAAAGATATCCAAGAATCACTCCACACATTCAAAAGAAGTAAAACAATTGAAATATTAAACCCAATAAAATCAGATAAATAAAGACTTCCATGAAAGTATTGATGTTCTTCATCGGTGAGGGTTCATCCCCAACTTTAGTTGGGAATTTAGCTCCACATAAAAATTAAAACCTACGTCTAAAGAAAACCTAAACTAAAAAGAGAAAAACTATATAATTTTGCTCTTTGAAATTCTATATCTTTCCTTGAATTCAAAGAGATCTATTTATAGGCTTAGGGAAGTCCTAGAAGCCCTATTAAATCTAGATAATTCGGAGTCTGTCTCCCAGTCAAAATAGAAGTCTGAAATGAGAATAGGATTCATCCAGATTTATGTGCTTTTATTGCGGGGCGATTTTGGCATAGTAACCTTCTGAATTTAGAAAATCCTATTTCAGAATGAACTGTAGTATTTTGAGTGAGCTTTTCAATGCCGCTTGAATCACTTAAATCCGATATTTTAGCGGAAAAGTATGGTCAAAATACTGAGACATGTGTAGCATCTGAATTTGAATCCAATCCGAAATTTTATCCAATTTGAACTTTAATCCAATCTGATCTTTAATCCGATTTAACCTTTTATTGGATTTGGTTAAACTTAACCACATCATCTAGGACTTCTCAAAGTATGCTTTCTTCCAAACTTTGCATTTTTCTCTTTAAAGCTGCAGTTTTTCTTCAACGACCTACAAAATACTAAAAACACAAAACTAACATAAAATATTAAATAACAACACAACTAAAGGATTAATTAATGTAAATAAAGGGGTCCAAGTATGCAATATTTGACACTTATCTATCACATAACCTGCACTCATCAACTTGGTAAGTATCTGCTGCATTCACTGGTTTGTTTAAGACCATAGTGTCAAGCTGACGCCTGAGAACCATCAATTCCTCCCTTAATTTAGCATCGTTCCTCACCTCATAGATGCCTCCTATCTTGGGAGCGGGTTGTTGTCTGTCCCAACTAGCTTGACTATTTTGAAAATCCCATTGTTGTGCTCGTTCAACCATTTTGTCCAAAGTTTTATAGCCTTCATCCCCAGTAAGACTTAAGAATTCTCTACCATTCATAGTCTCAAGCGAGTTTTGCTCACTTGGTGTTAGTCCCCTGTAGAAAATTTGAACAAGCACCTCATTCTCAAACCCGTGGGGTGGGCATTTTATAGTAAGCTCTTTAAACTTCTGCCAACTATCAGTGAATCTTTCCCCTTCTTTTTGTCTGAAATTGGTGATCTGTAGATGGAGGTTATTGATTTTGGAAATTGGGAAGAACTTGTGGTAAAATTTGCTTTGCAGCATATCCCAAAAAGTGATAGATCCAGGTCTATTGTTGAGTAGCCAGGATTTCGCCCTATCATGTAGGGATAGAGGGAATAACCGAAGACGCACCGCTTCTGCTGGGGCATTCTGTGTATTAACAATATCACAAATTTCCAAAAAACTCCTCACATGAACATATGGATCCTTATTCTCTAATCCTCTAAATGTAGGAAGGTGACTTATTGTACTCGGCTTCAGGTCGAAGCGAGTAGCTGGCAACACTATACGCAACGGTGTGTTGGTAATATTGGGTATGAACATCTCCCTAAGGGGTCTAGGTTGATTTCATTCTCCCATCTTAACAGACTTTTTCGAATCAGACTCAGAAGTTTGAGAATTGGTGGGTGAGTTTGGTGGCTGTCTTAGATTCTCTCTAGTCGTTCTTTCAATTTTGAGATCAAAAGTGTTTAACTCCAAATTTAAAGATCAACAACCGAACACGCAAATAGGAACTAATAATCTAACAACTTAACAAACTGAAAACTTAAATGACTTGAACTAAATTAAATTATATTAAACTAACTAAACACAAATGCAAGCAGAAATTAATTTAAACAAAAACTAAAAACTCACGAAAAATGACCAAAATATTTTGGCTAAAATCTACTGAATTGCGGTTGTTGCCTTTGCTGTGAGTGTGCTTGGCTTGCTGTCTTGGCCACAAGTGCGCTTGATCATAGCAGGGCTACGATCGATCGCACTAAAAGCGGCGTGCGGAAAGTGGTTGCGACAAAACTATAACACAATCAAAACAACAAAGAAACAAAACAAAAAAATTCTCTTTTTAAAATTTTTTTTTTATTTGTAACAAGAGTAAAAAAAAAATAAAAAAATTACAGAAAAATAAAGTCTTAATTATAACTAGTAGAAGAATAAAACTAATTTAAACATAAATTGTTTTCAAAAATTGAACAAATGCCCGGCAAAGGTGTCAAAAACTTGTTGTACAAATTTAATTACTCACAAGTGCGCAAATCGTTTCTAGTGCGAGGTGGAACCCACAGAGAATTGTATTTTTTAAAGAGCAATTTAAATCTAAACTAATTAAACCCTAATATATGTTTTTAAGTAAAAACATAAACAATTTAAAGTGATTGAAAACTTATGACAAAGCATTATGGTTTCAGAATCCGCACTCATAAATTCATAACAACATAATTTCATGATCTATAATATTCCCCAAAGTTGTCACATATAAATCTTAAGTTTGTCTTACTATTGCTTCAAAGAATTAATCAAAAGATCCCATATATCCATTCATAAACCAAATCACAAAAGAAATCCAATATTCGATCAAATAACTAATTGTATCCATAAATCACAAGAAAATATCGAATCTTTATCAAAACATCAATTGTATCCAGAGAATAAATCACATGGGAAACCCAATTTTTAACAAAGAAAACCAAGCAATCAATTGTATTGAATAATCTTAAATCATCAAGTGTATCCTTGAATCACAAAAGATATCCAAGAATTGTTCAATCAAATTGATTAGAAGTAAAACAATAGAGTAATTAAACCATTAAATTGGGAAATATTACATACATGAAACAAAGTTGCTAATCATAAGTGAGGCTTCATCTTCTACCTTAGTTGAAGGTTTAGCCTCTCATGTTAATCAAAGACAAAACAAAATTGATTGAATTCATAATGTAAAATCGAGTATAGATCCAAAAGCTAGGAAAACCTTAAACTCTCTTCTTTATTCTTTGCAATCTTGAAATTCGTTGCCTCCCTTAACTAATCTCATAATTCCCTATTTATAGACCTAAAACTTAGGGTTTTACCAGTTGAAATCGGATAAAATTCGTCCAAGTTTGTATCCTTTTATTGCAAGATAATTTTGGCATAGTAACCATCCAAATTAGGAAAATCCAATTTCATAAAGAATTGTATTATTTTAAGTTAGATTTCTAATGCCACTTGAATCAGTTCAATCAAATATTTGAGCGGAAAGTTATGGTCAAAATACTGAGACGCGTACAGAATCTAAATTTGAATCAAATCCGAAATCTTATCAAATCTGAAATTTAATTCAATTTGATCTTTAATCCGATTTAACCATTTTCTTGGATTTGGTTAAACTTAACCAGATCATCTAGGTCTTCTCAAAGTATGCTTTCTTCCAAATTTTACATTTTTCCCTTTAAAGTTGTTGTTTTTCTTCAACTACCTACAAAACACTATAAACACAAAACTAACACAAAACATTAAATAACGACACAGATAAAGGATTAACTAATGTAAATAAAGGGGGTCCAAATATACAATATTTGGCACTTATCAATGTTCACAGTCTCAAACCGAGACATCAACATCTCAAGTTTGGCCTTCCTCACTCCTTTTGAGCCTTCATAAGTCTTCTCAAGAATATCCCATGCTTCCTTTGAGGTCTCACAGAGAGTAATCCATTGAAACTCATCCGACGATATACCGTTGGAAATGCAACTTAACCCTCGATTATTCCAATTGCTGTTCACAATGTCTTGTTTACTCCACTTATCAAAATCGCCATCAGGTTTATACAGTCCTTTTTCAACAATAACCCATATGTTGTCATTAAGCCCTTCAAGTAGGCTTTCATATAGACCTTCCAATGAGCATAATCATTCCCATTAACAATGGGAGGAGCATTCAAAAAAGAAGTATTTGGTTCTATAACCAAGAAGTCAACAAACACGCTCAAGACGTTTGTAAAAAATTGAGCGAACTCGCTCTTACACCAATTGAAAGAGTACTAGGATCATGTTCTACCTTTAACAACCAAATATTCAATAGTAACAACTAACCCTATCATCAAGCACAAAAGCATGTGCAACAGAAAAATAAACAAATAAAACCACAACACAGATTTTGTTTATGAAGTGGAAAACTCTTGGGCACTATTGTGAAAATTTTAATAACTTACAAGTGCACGAATTGTTTGCAATTAAAGGGTTGCAAGTACGAGGTCGATACCATAGAGACTTGTGTTTTTGAAGAACAAATTATAT
>NC_081545.1:12441920-12508498 GCF_901000735.1 Corylus avellana | reverse complement strand
TGGTTAAACTTAACCACATCATCTAAGTCTTCTCAAAGTGTGCTTTCTTCTAAACTTTGCATTTTTCCCTTTAAAGGCACAGTTTTCCTTTATCAACTTACAAAACACTATAAACACAGAACTAACACAAAACATTAGATTAAGACACAATTAAAGGATTAACAAATATAAATTAAGACGCTCAAATATGCAGTATTTAGCACTCATCAAGCACCTCAAGGTAAAAACACTCTGGGGCAGCCAAACCCAGGAAATCATTAAACAAAGATTCACAGTTACAGAATAGATAATACCCACACCCTTGACTGCCTCTAAACTTAGTAAGAATGACAAACCTTCAGCTTGTTTCCATCGTGACCATTTTTAGGATGTGACTTCCATTACCAACCCTTTAGTAGACTTTCTTCAACAAACACCCATCAAAGATTCCAACTTTATCATAATCAAGCGAGTAAGGCACAAGAGAAAGGACAGCTTCAAGCTATATCACGTCCCGTCTAGAAAATCAATACCACCAGGACCTAATGCTAGTGGAGAAAAGGAGAGTTTAGAGAAGAGAAAGCTCTCAAAATAAAATCCCAAAGTATGAAGAGTGAACAGTGACTGAAATCCTTTTATAAAGGGACTAACTCCTTCGTCGCGTCATAACGGGACACTTTCTCATTATGACGTGAATAACAGATTTCACAGATCTGAAATTCCCACGTCTTAATGAGACAGCAATCCCATCTTGACGGGAAGGAAAAATGCATCTACTTTGTCACATGTTCCGTCTTAACGAACCAGCTGACAGGAAACCAGGGAATCCAACTTTGGTGTCATTACATGTCTCGTCCTGACGCCATTCCTAACGAGAAACCAGGGAGACCAAAAATGCTGTCGTCACATCCTAGTCGTGACACCGTTCCTGACGAGAAACTAGGAAGACAAAAAAGCTCTCGTCACATCCTCGTCTTGACGAGCCTCCTGACAAGAAAACAAGGAGACCAATTTTTGCTCGCATTACATGTTCTATTCTAATGGGAAAACAGAAGGCTCTTTATTCAGTCCCGTTACGAGCCTCGTTCTAATGAAACTTTTGATGGAAAACAAGAGAACTTCTTAGAAGATCGTAAAAACACTAAGAACACCCCTCAAACAACCCCTGAGGTTTTACATACAAACACTCAAAGTTTTAAACACACAGACATTACAAGAATGACCATTGAATTAGGCCAATCTAAAACCTAACAACACACACTACTATAAATTCCACGACTTCAACTTTAAAATAAAACCACCAAAACAACAAAGTGTTTCAAGACTTACAATGCTTGTTTTGATAACTGAATAGGCCAACACTAAAAACCTAAAAAAAATCAAATGCAACTTTCAAGCTCAATTAAAGATGACTTTTCATAAAAAACAAATTTCAGACACTACAAAAAAAACTACTTTTCACGTCATTTGAAAAACGATGCAAATAATAGAATAAATGATGTCAATCAATTGATGTTGCTTATTTAACATTGCTTATCAAATGGCGTAAACATGGGGTCAAGAAAATTATTTACATCGTTTGTACAGTGAAAGAACATTAATTTTAGTTTAGGGCTAGACGATGTAAAACCAACAAACATCGTTCACAAAGCAACGTACATTTTTTACTTTGTTTAAATGTACAAACGACGTAAAAGATTTATGTCATTTATTTAAACAAACGTGGTAAATCTACATAAAATCTTTTTTTTTAAATTCTCCTGATATTTTCCTTTCTGGAGTTTCTTAAGAACCAAGTAGGAAATTCAAAACCACAATCCAATGAAATCAAAGTTATCAAGCCCTAAATCGTAAGGGCATAAGGGCCTTGAGCATCTGGATGATGGTGACGAAGAGGTAGATGTAGGTAGAGTTTGAGAGACAATTGGAGAGAAAGTAGACACTAGTGATGGGGGTGATGGAGGAGAGGTAGACATCATGCGGGAGATAGGCTTGATGAGGTAGAGGATGCGCTACTTAGAGCATGGTTAAGGTAGTCCAGCTTCATGAGCTCTTCCTTCATGGACTCAATGTCCTTGAAGAACTTGTCCAGGTTAACAAAGGCTCCAACGCTAGTCAATTTGGCCGAGGAGGACATTTCAATGATGTGAAGGTCGGAGGAGAGTTGCTCGTAATGGAAGCCAGGGAAAGAGCCAAGAGAGAAGCTAGAGGTCATTCATGAGGAAAATTTGAGAGGAGAGAGGATTTTTGAGAGAGAAAGAGAGATAGAGAAATGTGGTTTTGGAATGTTTTAGTTTTTTCTTATTTTTGCCCGAGGGAAGGAGAGAAGCAGAAATATATATATAAAAAAAAAACTGTGTACAAAGAAGAAGAAAAACCCCTTGATTTATGAGGTTGTGGCATGTGGAGTACTCAGCATGACAAAAAGAAAGAAGCGTGTCGAATTTAGGTGGTATTTCAAGAACTTCAAAGTGTGGGGCTAGGTGTGAGGAGGGAAATGCTGGTTTTGGCCGGATTTCAAAAAATTCAAAGTGTTAGTTTAGGTGTGAGGAGGGAAACGTGAGTTTCAAGAAATGGATTTTATTCACATCGCTCTACTATTAAACGACATTCTTCAGCCACACTCGGTCTTATTTAATTAACTTTAACATTGTTTTCTGGGCCAAAGGACATTAGGTTTTTAAAGTTGACGTTGTTTAACAGTAAACAACGTCAACACAAACAGGTCATTTATTGTTAAACGACAAGTTTTTATAAATGATGTTGTTTACTATGAAAACGGCGTATACTATGGAAGTTGTGTCATTTGCACAGTAAATGACAACATTTTTTTTTTATGTCGTTTACTTTTCAAACGACGTATATGTTGGGATTATGGCCCGAATCCCAGTGATCTTAGATGCATAATGACATTTAACATCAATGAATATATGTTTTTATTCATTGATTAAATCATTTTGAGTATATGACATATATCATCTTGTACATGCCTATTGCCAATAGTTCATTATGCATGTGAAAGGTCCTAGGATTACATTGCATATGGCTATGGGTGTGAGTACACGTAGTTATCACACAGGGTCTTAGTCCACAATCTTTGTATCATTAAATGTATAAAGTTCGTAGTCGGTAAATGGAAATGGGTATTCCATTTTGAGTAAGACTGTTACATATCAAATCTTGGAGATCTAACTTGATCAAGGGAAGCGGTGACTTTGGGATTAATGTGTATTGTAATGGCCCAAGGAAAAGCACTAGCCACATCTGCGCTATTACCCCAAAAGGACTAGTCAATTTGGAGCTTCCCTACAATTCATTATAAAGCCTAGTTTCACCTAGTAACTAAGCAATGTGGGACTTAGCACCTATGACTATCTTTATAAACCACCGACTCTATGTGGGCTTCTTCTCATCTTCCCAATATGGGACTGGGGTGTTACAAACTCTCCCTCTTAAATTTCTGACGTCCTTGTCAGGGCCACGTCATGCACTGCTGCAGTACCACATGACCTGGCGCTACTAGGTGGCTCTGATACCATTTGTAATGGCCTAAGGAAAAGCGCTAGCCACATCTGCACTATTACCCCAAAAGGACTAGTTAATTTGAAGCTTCCCTACAATTCATTATAAAGCCCAGTTTCACCTAGTAACTAGGCAATGTGGGACTTAGCACCCATGACTATCTTTATAAACCACCCACTCATCTTCCTCTCATCTTCCCAATATGGGACCGGGGTGTTACAATATTGTGTTGAGACCCTAAGGCACTGAATGGACCAAGGAGTTTTCTTTTCATAAAATACTGTTTATTGAGAAAAAGGACTATAAACTCCTCAAATGCTTCATTGGACTTTGATTCTAAATTCTAAGAACTTCATGAACTCAAATGTGAATTGTTGATTACTTAAATATATCTAAGCGTGAGACCAATCATCGGTCAATATTACTCAGTACTTTGGGTAATCACATATAATATTGTGGGAACACCAACTTCAGAAGAAATCCAAATCTTTTGTTAAGTAGACAAAGAGATAAGAAATTTTCCCTTGAGATAGATTTTATTGATATTATTCACAAGTCTTTGGCCATAGCATTTTGGTTGGTATAGCAATATATATATATATGATCTTCACATTATAAGAATAACGTAAAGTCAATGAGTCAAGGAAAAGATATAGAGAATTAAGTGGCAGTATCCTTAGCCCTAATTCTGCTACGTAAGATTTATGTAGGGATCATAAGTCAAGTATAAGTCAAAGGTATTAATTGCTTAAACAAAATATTTATTGGAGTGCAATCACAATTATTTAGTAGAACTAATTGTGATTAAAATATTCTTGCGGAACAAATGTCAAGGAAACATGATTACGGAAATATTTAAGCTAATAATTATTTTTTCCTTTACCTCCCTCACCAAGCTAATATAATATAACCAAATAAATGCTTTCTTATTTATTATGCTAAATGTTTTATTTATCTAAAACATGGGATAAAGAATATTTAAGGTTGGGCTTGGGATAAAACCCATGAACCTTAAATAAAGCATGAGAGCATAAAGCCAGGAAATTTTCTCTGGCCCTATGCGTTGGACTGCATAAGAAAGGGCCAGGGATTAGATCCCAGGCCCATGCTCCCAGGGAAGGAGCCGCGTGGCCCAGGGAGAGTTTCTCCCTTGCCCATGTGGCAATGGAGTGGAGGCTTGGGGAAACGCTAGCCATCCATTCCTGTCTCCTTGTCCTAGTGGGACTCTTCATTTGCTACTTGTCCCACTATGGCAATATCTGAAATTTCTCTTCCCTACTAAGTATACAAAAAGAGAAGAGCCTAAGGCTTTCAAATCATCCCATCAAGTTCTCTTGATAGTTTGTTTTCAAAACTATATTGTGAAAGTTGTGTCATTTAAATAGTAAACGACTACATTTTTTTAACTATTATGTTGTTTATAAATAAGCGGTGTAAAAATTATGTTTTTGTGTTGTTTAAAGGAAAAAAACAAAAATTTAAACTATGCAGAAGGCCTTTTCTTGTAGTGAAAAATTAATGGATGACTATAACAAACGCACAAGAGTTGGGAGACATGATCTTCACAAAAATTCATGGGAGTCAAAAGCCATAAAATGTTTTCAAGGTCACGATGCTTAAACAACTATGTGCTCAAATAAATTCAAATTCAATTTTCCTGCTCGATTAGACATGCCTTTTGCCCAAAAGTAAAAAACTCTAAGAAATTACTAGATGTCTACAATAAAAACCCAAGAGTCTAAAGATATTACCTTAACCAGAATTCACATTAGTCAAAAAGCTTCAAACGTTTATATGGCCACCATGCATAAACAATTCTCCACTTAAATATAAAATGTTTTTTTTTTTTTTTTTAAGAAGACATAAAATATAAAATTAAAATATTTATAATTTCAAAATATCCTACAACTCTTGTATATAATCCATCTTTGGTTGGCACAGACTATTTGCCTAACCTCTAGATGTGGTACGATCTGTCTTCCTTAGGTATGGACTATCAAATATCTTAATCAGTTACACACAACCAACGGATAAGCATAACTCATTTTAGCTTAGTACGAATAGTCGACCCACAATACACTAAACTAGAGTGAAAGCGAATTCCCCTTCCCTAGACAGGGCCTATCACAATTCTATGGATCATAAGTGAATTAAATCAATTGTATAACGGTCATTCATATAATCACAGAAAATATGAATGCTTGAGTTCAATCAATATAAAAAGCTTTGTAAGACATGAGAATAATTTCATAATGATTGAATATAAATATTAAGATCAATTCTCACAGTTATACAACCTTCATGCATTTATAAAATCCAAAATTAAAATACAATTAAACCACTGTTACTTGGAAAGGGCTACATCAATGCCCTATTATGAATTTAGTTGCTCATGTTGGTGTTGGGATGGCCTCCTACCATGTTCATCTGCTCTTCAACTCTTTAAGCCTCCAATGAGAAATTTTTTGTCTAAAACTAAGCACACCTCTCTCCAAATATTTGAGGCCTATTTATAGCGTGTAAAGCAAACCCTAGAAGCCCTAGGATTCCTAGAAAAACTCTTATCTAAAAATGTTTGTAGTATTTTCAGTTAGCTTTCCAATGCCGCTTCTATTACCACACTCCGATACTTGATGTAATGCCCCTGAAATTAATTAACTAACAATTAACTCGACGGTTCATTTCCCAGCCTTATTCCACTCCAAACAAGACTCAGGGACCTCTACTCCTCGGAAAGAGAGGATACTAGGTAGCGGAAAGTACTAAATTCTATAAACATAGTCATTACAACCAGCGCATCTACCAAGGAACATCAAAGTAGCTAGAATCACACTACACAAGTCATCATCTTTGCAAGGGATTCATGCTATACCTTAATATGCAAACATGCATAAAAGCTCTAAGTCTACAACATAACTCAAAAGTACTAGTTACCACGAGTTCCTGCCTAAGCTTGCAATAAGTCCTCAAGCATCTCCCAATTCGAATCGAAGGCAACCGGATGCTTCGCGGTATCCATCTCCACTAAACTATCTATAACTGTATAGTTGTACATATGGAGAAAAAAAAGGGAAATAATACAAGGGTAAGTCCGATGACTTGGTGAGTATAAATGCACATTACATATCTGTCATTAAATGGTGAACTCAGTTATTTATAAAGCACTTGAAACATTATGACAGTTTATCATGGATGTGATATAGATATAATATATGCTTATAATCATGAGTAACAACAATAATTCAGTCGTATGGTCTACTCAAGATATTACCCATTCTCAGTCGAGTTGGCGCTGTCCAAAGGGACTTGTAATATGGGTGCCCCAAATATTGTACGCTATTGTCCATCCCATTAGTGGTACGACCAAGTCCGACCTCGGGTGGTCCAGACCATTAATGATGTCAGTCCTATGGTGACCATCCATTAGGGAATGGCTGTAATACCCCAAAATTTATACCTAGAATAAAGGTGATCTTAATATCAAGGATAAGGAGGATTTGCAATTTTATTTAAATTTATATGGAGTTAGGTAAATAGACTTAATGTGAGAGATGATGGAAAATTGCTAGTTAGAAATTTAGTTGGTTATTGAAAGAGAAGTCACATTATTTTGGACACCAGAAATTCAATGAGTGACCTTAATTAAATCTGTTTTAAGACCTTATACAATGATGAGAAAGCAAGATTGTAAAAGTGGTTTCATGATTTTTGGATGCTTGTAGAAGGAGTTATGATTTTTAGAAAATGCAAGTGTTAGAACAGGAATTTCAATCAAACAGAGCCATATAATTTTGAGGAACTTTTGAGGTACCAAAAGTTATGGGTTGTTATGATTTTTGGATGTGTGGTAAGTCTTTGAATGAAGAAAATTTCAAGCAAAATTTCGTGTCATTTGGAGTTTAATTGAAAGAGATATGATTTTTCCAAGTTTAATAGGTTAAGCTGTCAAGTAGTTAAAGTACCTGCGATTTGGGAAATTAATTGGATAGGTTAATGTCAAGACACCTAAGTGTTAAGGTATAAGCATTGCATGCCTAATTGACCCACTTGGTCGACAACTAAAATTACAGATGGCATACAGCATGCTCCCATTGCTTTCTCAGTGAACACCTGGGCAGCTAAGGTGTCAAGCTTATTTTATAGTTGTACTGGTTCAGCAGGTGGGTAGACCACATGTGGGACAAATGTCCCACATGCGGCCAGCTCTTACATCTTACAAAGGGGAGCAATTTTCCCCCATTAGATCACAACTCAAATGAGAGTGAGATGAGGGAGAGAACCGAAAGGGTGTGCTGCCAGGAAAGAAAAAAACAATAATAAAATAAAATACAAGAAAGCGAAAAGAAAAGAGAGAAGACAGAAAAGAAAGAAGAGGAAAAAAGAGGAAGAAGAAGAAGAAAATATATATATATATATATATAAGAACTCTCCAAGGAATTGTGAGTTGAATGCGGAATCAAATTAAGGATATGCAATGCCAGGTAAGGGGACACAACACCAAAAACCCGAACAGATTTTATTATAAATCTTTTGAAAAATGTTGGGGATTTTATAAATCATTTACTTACATGATTTGAAATTGCACTTCCTTTCATATTTTAATGCCAAGTTTTATTTCACATTTTGATGAGTTATGCATGAATGTGATTATGAATATAAGGAGCTCACAAAGTTTCAAAGTCTATTATCCATTATGGAAGAAGATCGTATGAACTGTTACATGTGTATTCATGTTCATAAATGTTTAACCCGAGGCACAATTATTGTCACGATCGGTACCGCATGAGTAGCATGGCAAGCACACCGAAGATGTGAGCTACCGGCCAGGTGGCCTTCATCTAGGGAAGTTCCAACCTGGTAGCTCTCCCCTGTGAGAATAGGATGAGCATATAGGTTCTTCGGGACAAGCTAACATGCGCCGTTCATGGTAAAATTGCGGTCTCGGGTCAAAGGGTAAAACAATTATTTTGGAAGTAAAGTAAAAGGAAGTGCTTGCTCATTTTGCAACTATCATGCTTTATTATTTTATTCCGCATAAATTGTTATTGTGCATGACTTGGATTATGACATAAAAATCTGCATAGCATGTTTTATAGCATCTTGGTGTTGCGGCTACATACTGAGTTGTCGAACTCACCCCTTCTCCCTATACATCCTTTTCAGATTACCATATATATCGTAGTACTGAGGACAGGTATACCGATGGGCCTCTTGGTAGATAAAGTCTCGATCATTTGGGACTAGCAGAAGCAGTAGCAGTAGAAGTTTCTGGGACTCCATTCTATAGACTAGACCGCTTGGGACAAACATAGACTCTGTAACTTTATTGTTTTTTGAGATTATTGAATACTAGCACATTATGTGTTTGTGATTTCATAATAATGAGAGTTTACAGTACTATGGCGATGTTATGTTTCTGTGGTGAGCATCTGGTAGGAGAAATATATTATATATATATTAAATGAGAATATGTTACAATTGCTCTCAGTCGCTCTACCTCTAGAACTTGGGCCTTTACAGGTGGTATCAGAGCAAAGAGGTTCAGTTGATTGGGAGACATCAGTTACTTGAGGATATTAAGTTTGGATTAATGACCTATTTGGTGATGATCATTGCTGAAGCATTAGGTCTTAAGTAGAAGAAGAGATTTGGGGAAATTAGGACTTAGATTAGTATGCACACAATGACTAGTTAATTGGTGTGATACCAAAGTAGATGCTTTATAATTGCACTAATTTGTTTAATCCTTTACAGGCATTGATTAAAGAGGAGAATAAGACTCAAGTTGTCTTAATGACTAGGATGATAATGGGTGAAGATTGGTAGGATTCCACCTCAATAATCAAATTTTTCGTTTGTGGATAGCTTATTTAATACCAATGGTTCTCAATATGTTATCAAAGTGGCGCAACATGGAGTAAAGTAAGTAACGACCTCTAGAAATGAATGCATTTAAGTTGATATTTAAGGACTAAGGTATAAAGGATCTAGAGTGAAGTATTTACTTAAGATTAGTCTCACTGTTAGATAGTGATTAATTGTAGGTTTTTGAGATAGAAACCAAGATTAAGAGGTCTAGTAGAGGAAAGGTTATTATGAATTTTGATGGAATGAATTTAGAATATTATATAACTTGAGGACTAAATTGTTAAAAGTGTGGATCTTGTTAACACTTCAATAAATCTAGTGATAACTAGGATTTATGATTCTTGCAAAGACATATACGTTTTGTACTGGTATGGTTTAAATTGTTTTATTAGGACGTGTCTTAAATTCAAAGGTTGAGAAATCCATAGTGATGATATATTGAGGACTTTGAAGAGAATGCTAAGATTAGTTAAGATTAAAATTATTAGAATTATATCAATAATGTTCATAGGAGTGATTAGATGATTATTTGACCATCATGAGTATTGAGGTACACAAACCCTGTTATCTAAACTATGTGCATCTAAAATTATAGTGGTTGTTTTGATTAATGAAAGGTTTTGAGGTTTCACACAAGATTATGAATTTCTTATAAAACTGGATTTATATACTTGTGTGATTCTACAATCTCCACTACAAGGGTAAGATGGATTTATGATGTATATGTTTGGTAAAGTTGGATAAGTAATTTATCTAGATATATGGGAGTCATAATTTTTCAAACGTTATGGTATTTTGACATTAGACTTTAGTTAAAGTCGTATTATATTTTGAGACATCTTATTGAGTCTTTAGGTTGTGATTTGTTAAATAATTCAACATTGACGTGATTTCCATGGGCTAGAATGGGTTGCTAATTCTCTTTTCGGACTCGGTCGATCTTAAGATATAAGCAGCTATCCTTGATTTTTGATTATGGAATAAAGGTACTAAAGTTAATTGATGGTTCATCTTTAACAGTGTTTTGAGGAATATATTACTTTGGGTAAATTTGGATTCATAAGGACTATAGGATTATTGTTACGCTGTGAATTAGTGGATTTTAAGGATAATTTTTTTCGGAGGAAATTACATCAAAATTTTATTGCAATGCTTTGTTTGGAAGCTGTTTTTGCATAGGTATGATCCATGTTATGGGTTCAAGTAAATCGTAAGAAAGATTACTATTGGCCAGCAATGAAAATTCCAGTTTAAGTGTTTAATGGAACTAGCTGTGACAAGCTAGTATAGGTTTGATCAATCATTTATCAAAGGTCAATTTAAGTTTTAGAGAAGAGGATGGCCAAAGATTAAGTTCATAAGTTATGATATGCAAACTGTCTTTCTTAAAGTTACATGGAAGATTTGGCAAATGTGGATGAAGGTATGATCATAACTTATAGCTGTCTTTCTTAAAGTCACATCCTCGCCTTGACGATCCTCCTGACAAGAAAACAAGGAGACCAATTTTTGCTCCCATTACATGTTCTATTCTAACGGGAAAACAGAAGGCTCATTATTCAGTCTCGTTACGAGCCTCGTCCTAATGAAACTTTTGACGGAAAACCAGAGAACTTCTTAGAAGATCGTAAAAACACTGAGAACACCCCTCAAACAACCCCTAAGGTTTTACATACAAACACTCAAAGTTTTAAACACACAGACATTACAAGAACGATCATTGAATTAGGCCAATCTAAAACCAAGCAACACACACTACTATAAATTCCACAACTTCAACTTTAAAATAAAACCACCAAAACAACAAAGTTTTTCAAGACTTACAATGCTTATTTTGATAACTGAATAGGCCAACACTAAAAACCTAAAAAAATTCAAATGCAACTTTCAAGCTCAATTAAAGATGACTGTTTCCATAAAAAACAAATTTCAAACACTGCAAAAAAAACTACTTTTCACGTCGTTTGAAAAACGATGTGGATAATAGAATAAATGACGTCAATCAATTGATGATGCTTATTTAACATTGTTTATCAAATGGTGTAAACATGGGGTCAAGAAAATTATTTACATCATTTGTATAGTGAAACGACATTAATTTTAGTTGTTTAGGGCTAGACGATGTAAAACCAACAAACATCGTTTGAAAAACAACGTACATTATTTACTTTGTTTAAATGTACAAACGACGTAACAGATTTATGTCATTTATTTAAACAAACATGGTAAATCTACATAAAATCTTTTTTTTTTTAAATCTCCTGATATTTTCCTTTTTGGAGTTTCTTAAGAACCAAGTAAGAAATTCAAAACCACAATCCAATGAAATCAAAGTTATAAAGCCCTAAATCGTAAGGGCATAAGGGCCTTGAGCATCTGGATGAAGGTGACAAAGAGGTAGATGTATGTAGAGTTGGAGAGACAAAGGGAGAGAAAGTAGACATTGGCGATGGGGGTGATGGAGGAGAGGTAGACATCATGGGACATGGAGACAGGCTGGATGAGGTATAGGATGCGCTACTTAGAGCATGGTTAAGGTAGTCCAGCTTAATGAGCTCTTCCTTCATGGACTCAATGTCCTTGAAGAACTTGTCCAGGTTAACATAGGCTCCAACGCTAGTGAATTTGGCCGAGGAGGACATTTCAATGATGTGAAGGTCGGAGAAGACTCGCTCACAATGCAAGCCAGAGAAAGAGCCAAGAGAGAAGCTAGAGGTTGTTCATGAGGAAAATTTGAGAGGAGAGAGGATTTTTGAGAGTGGAAGAGAGATAGAGAGATGTGGTTTTGGAATGTTTCAGTTTTTTCTTGTTTTTGCCCATGGGGAGGAGAGAAGCAGAAATATATATTTAAAAAAAAAGTGTGTACAAAGAAGAAGAAAAACCCCTTCTTTTATGAGGTTGTGGCGTGTGGAGTACTCAGCATGACAAAAAGAAAGAAGGGTGTCGAATTTAGGTGGTATTTCAAGAAATTCAAAGTGTGGGGTTAGGTGTGAGGAGGGAAACGTTGGTGGCCGGATTTCAAAAAATTCAAAGTGTTAGTTTAGGTGTGAGGAGGGAAACGTGGGTTTCAATAAATGGATTTTATTCACATCGCTCTACTATTAAACGACATTCTTCAGCCACACTTGGTCTCATTTAATTAACTTTAACATCGTTTGCCTGGCCAAACGACATTAGGTTTTTAAAGTTGACGTCGTTTAACAGTAAACAACGTCAACACAAACAGGTCATTTACTATTAAACGACATGTTTTTATAAATGATGTTGTTTACTATGCAAACGGCATATATTGTGGAAGTTGTGTCATTTGCACAGTAAATGAAAACATTTTTTTTGTTTTTTATGTTGTTTACTTTTCAAATGACGTATATGTTGGGATTATGCCCCGAATCCCAATGATCTTAGATGCATAATGACATTTAACGTCAATGAATATATGTTTTTATTCATTGATTAAATCATTTTGAGCATATGACATATATCATCTTTTACATGTCTATTACCAATAGTTCATCATGCATGTGAAAGGTCCTAGGATTACATTGCATATGGCCATGGGTGTGAGCAACGTAGTTATCACTCAAGGTCTTAGTCCACAATCTTTGTATCATTAAATGTATAAAGTTCGTAGTCGGTAAATGGAACTGGGTATTTCATTTTGAGTAATACTGTTACATATCAAATCTTGGTGATCTACCTTGATCAAGGGAAGCGTTGACTTCAGGATTAACGTGTATTGTAATGGCCCAAGGAAAAGCACTAGCTACATCTACGCTATTACCCTAAAAGGACTAGTCAATTTGGAGCTTCCCTACAATTCATTATAAAGCCTAGTTTCACCTAGTAACTAGGCAATGTGGGACTTAGCACCCATGTCTATCTTTATAAACCACCGACTCTATGTGGGCTTCTTCTCATCTTCCCAATATGGGACCGGGGTGTTACAAACTCTCCCTCTTAAATTTCTGACATCCTTATCAGGGCCACGTCATGCAGTGCTGCTATACCACATGACCTAGCGCTACTAGGTGGTTCTGATACCATTTGTAATGGCCAAGAAAAAGCACTAGCCACATCAACACTATTACCCCAAAAGGAGATGTCAATTTGGAGCTTCCCTACAATTTATTATAAAGCCCAGTTTCACCTAGTAACTAGGTAATGTTGGACTTAACACCCATGACTATCTTTATAAACCACCCATTCCATGTGGGCTTCTTCCCAATATGGGACCGGAGTGTTACAATATTGTACTGAGACCCTAAGGCACTGAATGGACCAAGGAGTTTTCTTTCCATAAAATACTGTATATTGATAAAAATGATAGTAAACTCCTTTAATGCTTCATTGGACGTTGATTCTAAATTCTAAGAACTTCATGAACTCAAATGTGAATTGTTGATTACTTAAATGTATCTAAGAGTGAGACCTATCATCGGTCAATATTACTCAGTACGTTGGGTAATCACATATAATATTGTGGAAACACCAACTTCAAGAAGAAATCCAAATCTTTTGTCAGGTAGACAAAGAGATAAGAAATTTTCCCTTGAGATAGATTTTATTGATATTATTCTCAAGTCTTTGGCCATAGCATTTTGGTTGGTATACCAATATATATATATATATATATGATCTTCACATTATAAGAATAACGTAAAGTCAGTGAGTCAAGGAAAAGATGTAGAGAATTAAGTGGCAGTATCCTTAACCTTAATTCTACTACGGAAAATTTATGGAAGGATCAAAAGTCAAGTATAAGTCAAAGGTATTACTTGCTTAAACAAAATATTTATTGGAGTGCAGTTACAATTATTTAGTAGAATTAATTGTGATTAAAATATTATTGTGGAACAAATGTCAGGGAGACATGATTACGGAAATATTTAAGCTAATAATTATTTTTTCCTTTAACTCCCTCACCAAGCTAATATAATATAACCATATAAATGCTTTCTTATTTATTATGCTAAATGTTTTATTTATTTAAAACATGGGATAAAGCCCATGAACCTTAAATGAAGCATGAGAGCCTAAGGCCAGGAAATTTTCTCTGGCCCTATGCGTTGGACTGCATAAGAAAGGACCAGGGATTAGATCCCAGGCCCATGCTCCCAGGGAAGGAGCCGCATGGCCCAGGGAGAGTTTCTCCCTTGCCCATGTGGCAATGGAGTGGAGGCTTGGAGAAACCCTAGCCGTCCATTCCTGTCTTCTTGTCCTAGTGGGACTCTTCATTTGCTACTTGTCCCACAATGCCAATATCTGAAATTTCTCTTCCCTACTAAGTATACAAAAAGAGAAGAGCCTAAGGCTTTCAAATCATCCCATCAAGTTCTCTTGATACTTAGGTTTCAGAAGTATATTGTGAAAGTTGTGTCATTTAAATAGTAAACGACTATATTTTTTTTAACTATTATGTTGTTTATAAATGAGTGATGTAAAAATTATGTTTTTGTGTCATTTAAAGGAAACAACAAAAATTTAAACTATGCAAAATGGCCTTTTCTTGTAGTTAAAAATTAATGGATGACTATAACAAAAGCTCAAGAGTTGGGAGACATGATCTTAACAAAAATTCATGGTAGTCAAAAGCCATAAAACGTTTTCGAGGTCACAATGCGTAAACAACTATGAGCTCAAATAAATTCAAATTCAATTTTCCTGCTCGATTAGACATGGCTTTTGCCCAAAAGTAAAAAACTCCTAGAAATTACTAGATGTCTACAATAAAAACCCAAGAGTCGAAAGATATTACCTTAACCAAAATTCACGTTAGCCAAAAAGCTTGAAACCTTTATATGGCCACCATGCATAAACAATTCTCCACTTAAATATAAAATGTTTTTTTTTTTTAAAGAAGAAATAAAATATAAAACTAAAATATTTATAATTTCAAAATATCCTACAACTCTTGTATATAAAAGCTTTAGATTTTGTACATTATGAATTCATCTTCGAATTCCCAAAATAAGCAATTCCAAGAAACGGAAAGGAACAATGGTTAAAAATGGTATGAAGGGACTTATGTTGATTATAATGATGTCAGTGACTCTTTTTCAAGTTCTAAAGCTTGTAGAGGACCACCTGCTTCCATCACTTCATCCCTTGCCACTATCAGCTCGATTTCTTTCTTCCTTTAGAAAGGAACAACAAAAGAAAAGGGAACAATTGAAAAAATGTAATGAGGATTGTGTTATGGAATTCATTAAGAATTTGGAATTGTATGGATTTAATCGAGCCAAGGACTTACTCAATGAGTGTCGTGAATTGTGCAAAGAGAGTTCATGAACATTGGTATTGGATCTGGAATATATTCGTGGGATCCCATAGTATTTTCCTAATATATTCTATAGTCATAATAATTGCAAATTATTGCAATCTCCTTATGTTAGCCATTATCGTAATCGTCCCAAATCTAGCATTTACCAGTCTGATATGTTGATGTGGTCTTTTGTGTGCAAAAATATCAATAATAAAATACCATTTGCAATAGGACGAATCCTTGTAAGGTAGGGTTATATTCTGCACTGGCTTGTTTTCAAGTTCTTTAGAATTAAAAATAACTTAATTAAAAGATGATTATTTGGTTTTGGATTTATAAAGTACATAAATTCATAAAATAAAGCAAAAGTAGATTGTGATGAGAGAGGGCATTGGGGGTTGATTTTACCACTACCAGCATAATAATGGTCAATCATAAATTAACAACGAAAATTCATACTACGCATGATATAGGGCTTGTTTCATTCGAGTAGCCACAAAAATACCATAATTAAGAAATAAGTATAATCCATCTTTGGTTGGCATGGACCACCTACCTAACCTCTAGATGTGGTACGATCCGTCTTCCCTAGGTATGGACTATCAAATATCTTAGTCAGTTATACACAACCAACGGATAAGCATAAGTCATTTTAGGTTAGTACGAATAGTCTACCCACATTGCACTAAACTAGGGTGAAAACAAATTTGCCTTCCCTAGACATGGCCTATCAAACTCTATTGATCATATGTCAATTAAATCTATTGTATAACGGTCATTCATATAATCACAGAAAATATGAATGCTTGAGTTCAATCAATATAAAAAGCATTGTAAGACATGAGAAGAATTTCATAATGATTGAATATAAATATTAAGATCAATTCTCACAGTTATACAACCATCATGCATTTATAAAATCCCAAATTAAAATACAATTAAACCACTGTTACTTTGAAAGGGCTACATCAATGCCCTATTACGAATTTAGTTGCTCATGTTGGTGTTGGGATGGCCTCCTACCATGTTCATCTGCTCTTTAAATCTTTAAGCCTCCAATAAGAAATTTTCTATCTAAAACTAAGCACACCTCTCTCCAAATCTTTGAGGCCTATTTGTAGGGTGTAAAGCAAACCCTAGAAGCCCTAGGAATCCTAGAAAAACTCTTATCTAAAAATGTTTGTAGTATTTTCAGTTAGCTTTCCAATGCCGCTTCTATCACCTCAATCCGATACTTGATGTAATGCCCCTAAAATTAATTAACTAATAATTAGCTCCACGGTTCGTTTCCTGGCCTTATTCCACTTCAAAGAAGACTCTGGGACCTATACTCCTCAAAAAGAGAGGATACTAGGCAGTGGAAAGTACTAAAATTCTATAAGCATAGTCATTACAACCAGAGCATCTACCAAGGAACATCAAAGTAGCTAGAATCACACTACACAAGTCATCATCCTTGCAAGGGATTCATGCTATACCTTAATATGCAAACATGCATAAAAGCTCTAAGTCTACAACATAACTCAAAAGTACTAGTTACCATGAGTTCCTGCCTAAGCTTGCAATAAATCCTCAAGCATCTCCCGAATCGAATCCAAGGCAACCGGATGCTTCGCGGTATCCATCTCTACTAAACTATCTATAACTGCATAGTTG
Organism: Corylus avellana; assembly: GCF_901000735.1. Lineage (NCBI taxonomy): Eukaryota > Viridiplantae > Streptophyta > Magnoliopsida > Fagales > Betulaceae > Corylus > Corylus avellana. The sequence continues at coordinate 12,491,211 of NC_081545.1, read as the reverse complement.
TACATATGGAGAAAAAAAGGGAAATAATACAAGGGTAAGTCCGACGACTTAGTGAGTATAAATGCACATTACATATCCGTCGTTAATGGTGAACTCAGTTGTTTATAAAGCACTTGAAACATTATGACAATTTATCAAGGATGTGATATAGATATAATATATGCTTATAATCATGAGTAACAATAATAATTCAGTCGTATGGTCTACCCAAGGTATTACCCATTCTCAGTCGAGTTGGCACTGTCCAAAGGGACTTGTAATATGGGTGCCCCAGATATTGTACGCTATTGTCCATCCCATTAGTGGCACGACCGAGTTTGACCTCGGGTGGCCCACACCACTAATGATGTCAGTCATATGGTGACCATCCATTAGAGAATGGCTGTAATACCCCAAAATTTATACCTAGAATAAAGGTGATCTTAATATCAAGAATAAGGAGGATTTACAATTTTATTTAAATTTATATGGAGTCAGGTAAATAGACTTAATGTGAGAGGTGATGGAAAATTGCTAGTTAGAAATTTAGTTGGTTATTGAAAGAGAAGTCACATTATTTTGGACACCAAAAATTTAATGAGTGACCTTAATTAAATTTGTTTTAAGTCCTTATACAATGATGAGAAATCAAGATTTTAAAAGTTGTTTCATGATTTTTGGATGCCTGTAGAAGGATTTATGAATTTTAGAAAATGCAAGTGTCAAAATAGGAATTTCAATCAAAACAGATCCATATAATTTCGAGCAACTTTTGAGGTACTGAAAGTTATGGGTTGTTATGATTTTTGGATGTGTGGTAAGTCTTTGAATGAGGAAGATCTCATATATATATATATATATATATATATAATGAGAACTCTCCAAGGAATTGTGAGTTGAATGCGAAATCAAATTAAGGACATGCAATGCCAGGTAAGGGGACACAACACCAAAAACCTCAACAGATTTTATTATAAATCTTTTGAAAAATGTTGGGGATTTTATAAATCATTTACTGACATGATTTGAAATTGCACTTCCTTTCATATTTTAATGCCAAGTTCTATTTCTCATTTTGATGAGTTATGCATGAATGTGATTATGAATATAAGGAGCTCACAAAGTTTCATGGTCTATTATACCATTATAGAAGAAGATCGTATGAACTATTACATGTTCATTCATGTTCATAAATGTTTAACCCGAGGCAGAATTATAGTCACGATCGGTACCACATGAGTAGCATGGCAAGCACACCGAAGATGTGTGCTACCAGCCAAGTGGCCTTCACCTAGGGAAGTTCCAACCTGGTAGCTCTCCCCTATGAGGACAGGATGAGCAACAACCAATAGACTTGTTTATTATGGTTCTTGTTCATACTACCCTGCTAGGAGATTCGCTTTTTTAACCTGAGGCAATGAAATTTTTGCGATGGAAGTTTCGGGATTAGTTCATTATGTAGGTGCGCGTGCCGGTGTTGGTTTACAGTGCCTCTTACTGCCCCTATCTCTAAAGGGGCTTATGTGACTGGTCTAGGTTCTTCAGGACAGGGTAACATGCGCCGTTCATGGTAAAATTGCGGTCTCGGGTCAAAGGGTAAAACAATTATTTTGGAAGAAAAGTAAAAGTGCTTACTCATTTTGCAACTATCATGCTTTATTATTTTATTCTGCATAAATTGTGATTGTGCATGATAAGGATTATGACATAAAAATCTGCATAGTATGTTTTATAGCATCTTGGTGTTGTGGCTACATACTGAGTTGTCGAACTCACCCCTTCTCCCTATACATCTTTTTCAGATTACCCTATATATCGTAGTATTGAGGACAGGGGTACCGATAGGCCTCTTGGTAGATAAAGTCTCGATCATTTGGGACTAGTAGAAGCAGTAGCAGTAGAAGTCTCTGGGACTCCATTCTATAGACTAGACCACTTGGGACAAGCATAGACTCTGTAACTTTACCGTTTTTTGACATTATTGAATACTAGCACATTATGTGTTTGTAATTTCATAATAATAAGAGTTTACAGTACTATGGCAATGTTATGTTTCTATGGTGAGCATCTGGTAGGAGAAATATATATATATATATATATATTTTAAGTGACAATATGTTACAATTGCTCTCAGTCGCTCTACCTCTAGAACTTGGGCCGTTACAGGTTGTATCAGAGCAAAGAGGTTCAGTTGATTTGGAGACATCAGTTACTAGAGGATATTAAGTTTGGATTAACAACCTATTTGGTGATGATCATTGCTTAAGATTAGTGTCACTGTTAGATAGTGATTAATTGCAAGTTTTTGAGATAGTAACCAAGATTAAGAGGTCTAGTAGAGGAAAGGTTATAATGAATTTTGATGGAATGAATTTAGAATATTCTGTAACTTGAGGACTAAATTGTTAAAAGTGTGGATCTTGTTAATACTACAACAAATCTAGTGATAACTGGGATTTATGACTCTTGCAAAGACATATACGTTTTGTATTGGTATGGTTAAAATTGGTTTATTAGGACATGTCTTAAATTCAAGGGATGAGAAATCCATAGTGATGATATATTGAGGACTTTGAAGAGAATGCTAAGATTAGTTAAGATTAAAATTATTATAATTATATCAATAATGTTCATAGGAGTGATCAGATGATTATTTGATGTCGTGCAAATTATCTACCTAAATGAATAGGTGAATAATTGTACATTTTACCTGCAAAGTGCACAAGCTCAACATAGTAGCATATGGTGCAATTACGAGATCATTCCCACGAGGATTGTTGAATTTATGTTTTAAAAATAAATTCCTTAAGTAAAAGCAAAGATTGATTGTTAAAGTGATGATAATAAAGGTAGGGCTTTGATATCCACCACTAATTATATCTATCTAATATAACAATATGTCAATGCTTTGATCATGTTATGCATATTTAATGTTTGCCAATCTAAAGGTATGGGTGTCTACTCCTTAAGCCATTGATTTCCCTAAGCAACGAATTAGGCATGGGTGTCTACTCTAATTCTTTTTCTTTCTTAAAGGATTTAGTATGGGTGTCTACTAAGTTGTTCTTTAAGAAAGCATGAATCTGTGGAAATCGACAAGCACATGAGGCCTAGGGCATGGGTGTCTACTCCCGGTTCCCCATGTTGATTAACCCAAGAACCCGGTGTGAATTTCTTTTGTTACTTACATTAAACCCAGGACTCGATCATCCAAATTGATTTAATTAACTAGTCCATACCACATGCATAGGTTGATCAGGCACACAGATATGAGGAATTCATGAAAGCAGGAATTAACCAAGTTAAATAGCATAACATAACCATCACAAAGGTGCCAATATTGAAATATTAACTAAACATAACTAGGGCTTCAATCTAGCCCTACTAAATAAATTAGCTACACATAGAGTTGATGTTAAACATCTTCATAAAATAAAAGAAAAGAAATGAAAGAATAAACCCGAGACTTGACTTGAGAGATCCTATTCTTCTCCCTTCTCCAAGCCTCCAAGCCTTCCTATTCTAAAGGCTTAGGAGTCTATTTATAGGCTTTAGAAGTCCTTGGAAAAGTAGTAAACCCTAGGGATTTCGTAGGGTTTCAATCCTATTACAATTTGGAGTTTGAAAAACCCTAATATGGAAATAGGGACATTATAGCCGCCACTTAGGATGCCTCCTACGCACTGGTGCGCTCGATCGCAGGTCTGTGATCGATCCTTCTTTTGGCCTGCGCTCGATTGCTCCTAGCCTGGCTCGTACAGCATGTTCTCTGGTATTGTGCTCGATCGCAGGTACCTTGCGATTGATCGCTGTACCAGGGAGGTCCAATTTTTCCATCTCCTCTTTTGAAGCCTAAATCACCCAGTTTTACTTCACTTTCTTCCAAAAGCCTGTAAAAACATCAAAAACACAAAAAGGAATTAAAATGGCCTAATTAACTATAGCCAAAGGATTAAAACATGTAAGATAAGGGCTAAAAATATGAATATTTTAGCACTTATCACACCCCCAAACTTGCATATTGCTAGTCCCTTAGCAATACAAAACGAAAAGCAAGAATGAAAAAACAGAAAACAAAAGATAAATCCATCTTTCGTGGGATGTACGATTGCATTTAGCATATGCAACAAGCCTTTTAAACCCCTAGCAATTCCCTAGTGGACGAGTGAAGTCTCGTGAGGGTTTTCTAGAAATGTTACCCACAAACATCATGCAAGAGTTTATGCTATCCGAAAATTAAGGTATCACTCAAAACCATGATTCTCATTCGTTAGCAAGCTTAAAAAGATAAACTCCATCTTCACAATGAATTGGAATTTTAAAATTTAATTACTTAACATGAAATTGGGACAATGTGTGTGTACAAACATGTGTGCCCATACCCCCAAACTTAAATGACACATTGTCCCCAATGTGTCTAAGTAAAGGAAAGAATGTACCCAAGATATAGTGGACATAGTCTTGGAAAGCATGGCTTGTAGCACACCCCCAAACTTGGATTGAAGCACACTTGTCCCTGCAAAATAAGAAAGCACATAAACAAGTAAAAAGAAACAAAACTAAAATGAAATAAAATTTGAGCAGAAAAAAAATAATTATGGGATCCTGCCAAGTGCGCTCGATCGCACGCATGGTGCATTCAATCGCACTAACAGAATGCGATGAAATGACAAAAGGAAATTTGTGCTCGATCGCACACAAGGTACGATCGATCGCAGTAACAGAATGCAAAAATGTAAGAAAAGACTTAAAACACAAAAACACCAAAGTAAAATAAAACATAACAAACAGAAACAAAATAAAATAAAACAAAAGGATATGCTATAGGGTGCCTCCCATGAGCTCTAAGTTTTACGTCTTCAACCAGACTGTGGTCCCCTCTTAATGTTGCCCAGAAGTAGATGCTCCAGATGGTGGTGGTAACCGAGCTAGGATGGACCGCATCAAGTTTTCCAAGGCAGTTAACGTTTGTCCGTGGCGACCTTATCTTCCCTAGCTTCCCTTCTTTAATTAGCTAGCTCTCTCCAAAGACCGTCCATTTGCTCACAAAGGGATCAGTATTGGATGGCTTGAACATCAATTGAGGCCTCTTCATCAGCTTTTGCTATCGGCTCAACTGCCGGTTCATCTTCAGCCATTGGCTCGACCTCCTCTGCCTCTTCCCCTTCTTCTGGAAGTGCTTGGGGCATATGGGAGCCACTCTTATTCCATTGGCGAATGCCAAATATGGGAGTGATCATGACTAGTTCGTCCGCTGTAGTGCCCTTGATGCCCTTTCTTCGATGAATATATGTGATCAAGTATGGGAAGGGCAACCCCTATGAGTGAGTGGACTCTGCTCCCCTAACATGCACTCCATTCCAAAATTTATGGATTTGATTCCAAATAATTTCGGGAATGGAATACCAGGCATCCTTGTGAAAGGCGTAAAGGATTTGTAGAAATTGATCTCGGCTTTGAGTTTTGTGTCCTAAGGGGAAGGCATTGCGATGAAGCACTGAGTCCACGGACCATAACCTTCCTGGCAACTTGGATCAGCTGCCAGCATTGTGGTGGGCATCTACATAGTCCCATTGGCACATGTCTTCGATGATCTCCGCCACATAATATCGGGCCAGTTGCTCGGCAAGATTTACAGTTTCGGGAGGATGCTCATCATTGCACTGCAAGGCGGTGGCTATGTCGGCCCTCGTCACATGAACAATTTGGCCTTGAACTTTGGAGGAGAGAGCAGCCGAACTGTCATAATCATGAGAAAGCTTGGCATAGAATTCCACAACCAACTTCCGATAGACAGTAGAAGTGACCGGCTTATAGAGCTTCTTGAGGCCCCTTCGCCTAAACTGGGCAACCGCCCATTGAGTTGCCTCATTGTGTTGAAAATCTTCTCTTATGGTGAAAGTCGTTTCAAATAGCAGCTCTCGCTCTTGAAAAGCTGGTGGGGGAGAAATATCATGAGCTCCTGACCCTCTGGAAGATGAAGCACGTGTTCTAGGCATTTGGGACTTGGTTGGGGACTTTTGTCGAACAGGTAGTGTGCACTCCGATTGACCACAAAGACAACTTCGGCCTAGGATGTTCCAAACTCCTTGCAAAAACGCAAACAATTCCAAAACAGAGGCAATGTGGGTGGGTAAACACCCACAATTGCGAGAAAAATTGAAAAAAATTGGAGGTTGGATGAATGTTCGAAGATATTGAGGGTTGGGGGTGAGGATGGGATGTATGAGGTGGTTTTCGGTGAAAGAAGGTGGTATGGTGGTCGGAGAATGATGTATGTGGTGGTGGTGTGGTGAGATTTGTGAAAATGAGGTGTAAGATGGGAGGAAGATGAGTACTGGAGGGGGAGGTTTTGTGTAGATCCTGTATGGTGCCGGAATAGTGATATGTGGGCCAAAGGGAAAGTGACCTAAAATAGGTCGCAGACCTTGCTGTCCAAGTGCGCTCGATCATATTTGGTCAGAGGCGCGCATGCCTGGGCATAGTGCGCTCGATCGCACCTTGGGTGCGTTCGATTGCACTAACAGAAAGTATCGAACCCCTTTCGGTAACTAGACTTGATCGCAAGGACCCTACGATCGATCGTAGTACCCGAATGTCAAAATTTAATTTTTTCTTTTTAAACAAAAGAAAAGTAAATGGTCAAAACATCAGGGATAATGAAGACATGTGTGAAGGAAAGAAAGTAAGATGAAAAGACAAGAGAGAAAATGTTACCGTCCTCTTAGTGGCATCAGTACCACTATTGTGAGTAGATGCGCTTGAGGTTCTTGCCTGCTCAACGCATCTACTGGTGACTATAGGACTCCTAGTGTGAAGAGCTACACTTGAGCTCTTCAGAATTAGGCTCAAGTGCTCTTGTAGGAGTGGGACCTCTTTGAACTGTGACTGCCTTCAGCTGCTGGTGATTGCCTGGGTTAGGTAATGTTTGAGCTAGGAATTCTCCCTTCTTCCTCTCACTCAACTCCTTTGCCATCTGACCCATTTGCACTCCCAGCTTTTGTATGGCTTGCTCAGTCTTTGTATTGACATGTTTTTGATCAGCCAAGAATTTTTGTTGTGAAGTCACCAGGTTATGTATCATATTCTCCAGTTGGTTCATCTTTGGTTCTTGAGTTGGTTGACTTGCTTGTTGGGGCCCTTTCTGCTGTCCTTGATTATTACTCCAGGAGAAATTGGGATGGTTATGCCATCTTGGATTGTAAGTATTGGAGTATGGGTTGTTCTTGTGGGGATAATTGTTTTGTCCCACAAAGTTCACCTCTTCTTGTTCTGCAAAAGGACACTTCTCAGTGGTGTGATCTAAATGGGAAGAAATAGCACATACCTGGAATTGTGTGTCCTGTTGCAGAGGTGAAATTTTCTGAACAGTCATGGCCTTCACAAGCATATCCAATTTCATTTCTACTGCAACCAACTGATTAGTTGATCCTCCACTGAGATTCACTTCATACATGCCCTTACTTTCGACTCCTCTCCTTCCTCTTGAATAGAATTGTTGTGATTGCTCACTTAATGTCTCAAAAAGTTCCACAGCTTCCTCACTACTCCATTCCATAAGTGTTCCTCCGCAAGCTGAATCAACCATCCCTTTGTTAGTATCATCTAATCCTTCATAGAAAATTTGTACCTGCCCATCTTGAGGGATGTTGTGATGGGGACACTTTAGAAGTGAGGAATTGAAGTGATCCCATGCTTCAAAGAACAAATCTCCATCTCGTTGTTAGAACATTTGAAGTTCCCTTTTAAGTTGCTTTGTCTTCTGGGCTGGGAAAAACCTCTTCAGAAATTTGGTGGTCAATTCTTCCCAAGTATGAATGGACTTTGCAGGCAAGGAATTGTACCACAGTTTAGCATTATCTTTCAAGGAAAAAGGAAAGAGAACTAACCTGAGTCTCTCTGGAGTTAGGCCTTGAACATTCTGCAACTTGCATAAGTCAAAGAATTCCTTAAGATGCAAGTTGGGATCCTCAGTAGTTGTGCCTCTGAAGTGAGTCAATGCATTGAGGATTTGGGGAGAGATATAATAACTGCCATCCACCTCCGGTTGATATGCTATACATGAGGGTTGATGGAGGTTTGTTGGCACGTATGCTTGCTTCATTGGTCTCCTCACTAGTGGTGGATTTGCTTCTAGGAGTCTTGGCCCAATTGGATTTTCTTGCAAGTCTTCCATTTCAACTTCTTCTTCTTTTTTGCCTCTAGGTCGTTGTTGAATTGTCCGCTCACTTTCAGGATTGAGGGGAAAAACGGTTGAGGCTTGAGATCGACAACCTTGCAAGAACTTGGCAGTGCGCTCGATCGCACTTGGCTGACGATTGATCGCAATCATAGAATGCCAATCCGCAACCTGCAACAGAAAACAAAAAAGTTAAGTGAAACAAGAAATTCTTTTTGATTTTTGCTAATACTAAATTAAAAATTGAAAATTAAAATAACAAAACTAAAGGAAGATAAATTTAAACAAAATTCACCACAATCCCCGCCAACGGTGCCAAAAACTTGTCGTGCAAATTATCTACCTAAATGAATAGGTGAATAATTGTAGGTTTTACCTGCAAGTGCACAAGGTCAACATGGTAGTATAGGGTGCAAGTATAGGATCATTCCCACGAGGATTGCTGAATTTATGTTTAAAAATAAATTCCTTAAGCAAAAACAAAATAAAGATTAATTGTTGATGTGATGATAACAAAGGGTAAGGCTTTGCTATCTGTTGTGCAAAAATCTACCTAAATTAATAGGTAAATAATTGTACATTTTACATGCAAGTGCACAAGGTCAACATGTTAGTATAGGGTGCAAATACAAGATTATTCCCACGAGGATTGCTGAATTTATGTTTAAAAATAAATTCCTGAAGCAAAAACAAAATAAAGATTAATTGTTGATGTGATGATAACAAAGGGTAGGGCTTTGATATCCACCACTAATTATATTAAACTAGTATTTCAATATGCCAATGCTTTGATCAAGTTATGGATATTTAACGTTTGCCAACCTAAGGGTTAAACTCTAACGCCTTAAGCTATTGATTTTCCTAAGCAACGAATTAGCCACTTGGTCCATGCTCTAATTCTTTTCTTTTCTAAAGGATTTAGCATGTCTATACTAAGTTGTTCTTTAGAAAAGCATATGTTCTATGGAAATCGACAAACACACAAGGCCTAGGGCATGGATACATACTCCCGGTTCCCTATGTTGATTAACCCAAGAATTACGGTGTGGATTCTTTTGTTACTTAAGTTAAACCCAGGACTTGGCCATCCAAATTGATCTAACTAACAAGTCCATACCACATGCACATGTTGATCAGGCATACACATATGAGAAATTCATGCAAGCAGGTATTAATCAAGTTAAATAGCACAACATGATCATCACAAGGCGCCAATATTGAAATATTAATTTAACATAGCTAGGGCTTCAATCTAGCCCTACTAAATAAATTAGCTACACATAGAGTTGATGTTAAACATCTTCATAAAATAAAAGAAAAGAAGAGAAAGAATAAACCCGAGATTTGACTTGAGAGCGCCTATTCTTCTCCCTTCTCCAAGCCTACCTATTCTAAAGGCTTAGGAGTCTATTTATAGGCTTTAGAAGTCCTTGGAAAAGTAGTAAATCCTAGGGTTTTTGCAGGGTTTCAGTCCTATTACAATTTGGATTTTGAAAAACCCTAATATGGAAATAGAGACATTGTAGCCGCCACTTGGAATGCCTCCTGCACACGGGTGCGCTCGATCGCAGCCTGTGTGCTCTCGATCGCACGTCTACGATTGATGCCTCTTTTGCATGCGCTCGATTGCTCTTGGCCTGGGTCGTGCAGCATCTCCTTTGGTATTGCGCTCGATCGCAAGTACCCTGCGATTGATCGCACTACCAGGAAGCTCCAATTTTCCCATATTCTCTTTTTTAGCCTAAATCACCCAGTTTTACTTCACTTTCTTCCAAAAGCCTGTAAAAACATCAAAAACACAAAAAAGAAGTAAAATGACCTAATTAACCAAAACCAAAGGATTAAAACATGTAAGATAAGGGCTGAAAATATGAATATTTTAGCACTTATCAATATTGACCACTAATTATATCTAGCTAATATAACAATATGCCAATGCTTTGATCATGTTATGCATATTTAATGTTTGCCAACCTAAAGGTATGGGTGTCTACTCCTTAGGCTATTGATTTTCCTAGGCAACGAATTAGGCATGGGTGTTTACTCTAATTCTTTTCTTTCTTAAAGGATTTAGTATGAGTGTCTACTAAGTTGTTCTTTAGGAAAGCATGAATCTGTGGAAATCAACAAACACATGAGGCCTAGGGCATGGGTGTCTACTCTCGGTTCCCCATGTTGATTAACCCAAGAACCCGGTATGGATTTCTTTTGTTACTTACATTAAACCCAGGACTCGATCATCCAAATTGATTTAATTAACTAGTCTATACCACATGCATATGTTGATCAGGCACACACATATGAAGAATTCATAAAAGTAGGAATTAACCAAGTTAAATAGCATAACATAACCATCACAAAGGTGCCAATATTGAAATATTAACTAAACATAACTAGGGCTTCAATCTAGCCCTACTAAATAAATTAGCTACACATAGAGTTGATGTTCAACATCTTCATAAAATAAAAGAAAAGAAAGGAAAGAATAAACCCAAGACTTGACTTGAGAGCTCCTATTCTTCTCCCTTCTCCAAGCCTCCAAGCCTTCCTATTCTAAAGGCTTAGGAATTTATTTATAGGCTTTAGAAGTCCTTGGAAAAGTAATAATCCCTAGGGATTTCGTAGGGTTTCAATCCTATTACAATTTGGAGTTTGAAAAACCCTAATATGGAAATAGGGACATTATAGCCGCCACTTGGAATGCCTCCTGCGCACGGGTGCGCTCGATTGCAGGTCTGTGATCGATCAATCTTTTGCCCTGCACTCGATCGCTCTTGGGCTGGCTCGTGCAACATCTTCTCTGGTATTGCACTCGATCGCAGGTACCCTGCGATTGATCGTAGTACCAGGGAGCTCCAATTTTTCCATCTTCTCTTTTTGAGCCTAAATCACCCAGTTTTACTTCACTTTCTTCCCAAAGCCAGTAAAAACATCGAAAACACAAAAATGAAGTAAAATGGCCTAATTAACTATAGCCAAAGGATTAAAACATGTAAGATAAGGGCTGAAAATATGAATATTTTAGCACTTATCATTTGACTGTCATGAGTATTGAGGTACACAGACCCTGATATCTAAACTATGTGCATCTAAAATTATAGTGGTTGTTTTGATTAATGAAAGGTTTTGAGTTTTCACAGAAGATTATGAATTTCTTATAAAACTGGATTTATATACTTGTGTGATTCTATAATCTCCACTACAAGGGTAAGATGGATTTATGATGTATATGTTTGGTAAAGTTTGATAAGTAATTTATCTAGATATATGAGAGTCATAATTTTTGAAACGTTAAGGTATTTTGACATTAGACTTTAGTTCAAGTTGTATTATATTTTGAGACATCTTATTGAGTCTTTAGGTTGTGATTTGTTAAATGATTCAACATTGACGTGATTTCCATGGGCTAGCATGGGTTACAAATTCTCTTTTCGGACTCAGTCAATCTTAAGCTATAAGTGGCTATCCTTGATTTTTGATTATGGAATAAAGGTACTAAAGTTAATTGATGGTTCATCTTTAACAGTGTTTTGAGGAATATATTACTTTGGGTAAATTTGGATTCATAAGGACTATAGGATTATTGTTATGCTGTGAATTAGTGGATTTTAAGGATAATTTTTTTGGGAGGAAATTACATCAAAATTTTATTGCAATGCTTTGTTTGGAAGCTGTTTTTGCATAGGTATGATCCATGTTATGGGTTGAAGTAAATAGTAAGAAAGATTACTATTGGCCAGCAATGAAAATTCCAGTTTAAGTGTTTAATGGAACTAGCTGTGACTAGCTAGTATAGGTTTGATCAATCATTTATCAAAGGTCAATTTAAGTTTTAGAGAAGAGGATGGCCAAAGATGAAGTTCATAAGTTATGATATGGAAACTGTCTTTCTTAAAGTTACATGGAAGATTTGGCAAATGTGGATGAAGGTATGATCATAACTTATAGCTGTCTTTCTTAAAGTCACATCCTCGTCTTGACAAGCCTCCTGACAAGAAAACAAGGAGACCAATTTTTACTCCCATTACATGTTCTATTCTAACGGGAAAACAGAAGGCTCTTTATTTAGTTACGTTACGATCCTCGTTCTAATGAAACTTTTGATGGAAAACCAGAGAACTTCTTAGAAGATCGTAAAAACACTGAGAACACCCCTCAAACAACCCCTAAGGTTTTACATACAGACACTCAAAGTTTTAAACACACAGACATTACAAGAATGATCATTGAATTAGGCCAATCTAAGACCTAACAACATACACTACTATAAATTCCACAACTTCAACTTTAAAATAAAACCACCAACATAACAAAGTGTTTCGAGGCTTACAATGCTTGTTTTGATAACTGAATAGGCCAACACTAAAAACCTAAAAAAATTCAAATGCAACTTTCAAGCTCAATTAAAGATGACTTTTTCCATACAAAACAAATTTCAGACACTACAAAAAAAACTACTTTTCACGTTGTTTGAAAAACGATGTGGATAATAGAATAAATGACGTCAATCAATGGATGTTGCTTATTTAACATTGTTTATCAAATGGCATAAACATGGGGTCAAGAAAATTATTTACATTGTTTGTACAGTGAAACGACATTAATTTTAGTTGTTTAGGGGTAGACGATGTAAAACCAACAAACATCTTTTGAAAAACAACTTACATTTTTTACTTTGTTTAAATGTACAAACGACGTAAAAGATTTATGTCATTTATTTAAACAAACGTGGTAAATCTACATAAAATCTTTTTTTAAAAAAAATCTCCTGATATTTTCCTTTTTGGAGTTTCTTAAGAACCAAGTAAGAAATTCAAAACCACAATCCAATGAAATCAAAGTTATCAAGCCATAAATTGTAAGGGCATAAGGGCCTTGAGCATCTGGATGAAGGTGACAAAGAGGTAGATGTAGGCAGAGTTGGAGAGACAAAGGGAGAGAAAGTAAACACTGGCGATAGGGGTGATGGAGGAGAGGTAGACATCATGGGACATGGAGACAGGCTTGATGAGGTATAGGATGCGCTACTTAGAGCATGGTTAAAGTAGTCCAACTTCATGAGCTCTTCCTTCATGGACTTAATGTCCTTGAAGAACTTGTCCAGGTTAACATAGGCTCCAACGCAAGTGAATTTGGCCGAGGAGAACATTTCAATGATGTGAAGGTCGGAGGAGACTTGCTTGCAATGCAAGCCAGAGAAAGAACCAAGAGAGAAGCTAGAGGTCGTTCATGAGGAAAATTTGAGAGGAGAGAGGATTTTTGAGAGTGAAAGAGAGATAGAGAGATGTGGTTTTGGAATGTTTCAGTTTTTTCTTGTTTTTGCCCAAGTGAAGGAGAGAAGCAGAAATATATATATAAAAAAAAAAAAGTGTGTACAAAGAAGAAGTAAAACCCCTTCATTTATGAGGTTGTGGCGTGTGGAGTACTCAGTATGACAAAAAGAAAGAAGGGTGTCGAATTTAGGTGGTATTTCAAGAAATTCAAAGTGTGGGGTTAGGTGTGAGGAGGGAAACGTTGTTTTTGGCCGGATTTCAAAAAATTCAAAGTGTTAGTTTAGGTGTGAGGAGGGAAACGTGGGTTTCAAGAAATGGATTTTATTCACATCGCTCTACTATTAAACAACATTCTTCAGCCACACTCGGTCTCATTTAATTAACTTTAACATCGTTTGCTGGGCCAAATGATAAGTGCTAAAATATTCATATTTTTAGCTCTTATCTTGCATGTTTTAATCCTTTGGTTTTGGTTAATTAGGCCATTTTACTTCCTTTTTTGTGTTTTTCATGATTTTACAGGCTTTTGGAAGAAAATGAAGAAAAACTAGGAGATTTGGGTTCAAAAAGGAGAAGATGGAAATTTGAAACTCCCTGGTACTACGATCAATCGCAGAGCACCTGCGATCAAGCGCAACATCAGAGAAGACACTGCATGAGCCAGGCCAAAAGAGGTATCGATCACAGACGTGCGATCAAGCGCACCCGTGCACATGAGACATCCCAAGTGGCAGCTACGGTGTCCCTATTTCCATATTAGGGTTTTTCCAACTCCAAATTGTAATAGGATTGAAACCCTGCAAAATCCCTAGGGTCTAGGAATAGGTGTGGAGAAAAGAGGCACAAGCTCTGGAAAGGAACTGAAGGCTTGGTGGAAGAGAAGGATAGGAGCTCTAAAGTTCAAGTCTCGAGTTTATTCTTTTCCTTGTTTTTATTTTATGAAGATGTTTAACATCAATTATATGTGTAGCTAATTTACTTAGTAGGGCTAGATTGAAGCCCTAGTTATGTTAAATTAATATTTCAATATTGGCGCCTTGTGATGATCATGTTGTGCTATTTAACTTGATTAATACCTGTTTACATGAATTCCTCATATGTGTATGCCTGATCAACATGTGCATGTGGTATGGACTTGTTAGTTAGATCAATTTGGATGACCGAGTCCTGGGTTTAACATAAGTAATAAGAGATATCCACACCGGATTCTTGGGTTAGTCAACATAGGGAACCGGGAGTATGTATCCATGCCCTAGGCCTTGTGTGTTTGTCGATTTCCATAGAACATATGCTTTTGTAAAGAACAACTTAGTATAGATCATGCTAAATCCTTTAGGAAAGAAAAGAGTTAGAGCATGGACCAAGTGCCTAATTTGTTGCTTAAGGAAATCAATAGCTTAAGGAGTTAGGGTTTAATCCTTAGGTTGGCAAACATTAAATATGCATAACTTGATCAAAGCATTGGCATATTGATATACTAGTTTAACATAATTAGTGGTGGATATCAAAGCCCTACCCTTTATTATCATCTCATCAACAATCAATTTTAGTTTGCTTTCGCTTAAGGAATTTATTTTTAAACATAAATTCAGCAATCCTCGTAGGAATGATCCTGTACTTGCACCTTATACTACCATGTTGACCTTGTGCACTTGCAGGTAAAACGTACAATTATTTACCTATTAATTTAGGTATATTTTTGCACAACACCAAATGACATTAGTTTTTTAACGTTGAAGTCGTTTAACAGTAAACAACGTCAACACAAACAAATCATTTACTGTTAAACGGCATGTTTTTATAAATGATGTTGTTTACTGTGCAAACGGGGTATACTGTGAAAGTTCTGTCATTTGCACAGTAAATGACAACTTTTTTTTTTTTTTATGTCATTTACTCTTCTAACGACGTATATGTTGGGATTATGCCCCAAATCCCAGTGATCTTAGATGCATAATGACATTTAACGTCAATGAATATATGTTTTTATTCATTGATTAAATCATTTTGAGCATATGACATATGTCATCTTTTACATGCCTATTACCAATAGTTCATCTTGCATGTGAAAGGTCCTAGGATTACATTGCATATGGCTATGGGTGTGAGTAACATAGTTATCACACAAGGTCTTAGTCCACAATCTTTGTATCATTAAATGTATAAAGTTCGTAGTCGGTAAATGGAACTGGGTATTCCATTTTGAGTAAGACTGTTACATATCGAATCTTGGTGATCTACCTTGATCAAGGGAAGCGTTGACTTCAGGATTAATGTGTATTGTAATGGCCCAAGGAAAAGCACTAGCTACATCTGTGCTATTACCCCAAAAGGACTAGTCAATTTGGAGCTTCCCTAGAATTCGTTATAAAGTCTAGTTTTACCTAGTAACTAGGCAATGTGGGACTTAGCACCCTTGACTATCTTTATAAACCATCGACTCTATGTGGGCTTTTTCTCATCTTCCTAATATGGGATTGGGGTGTTACAAACTCCCCCTCTTAAATTCCTGACGTTCTCGTCAGGGGCCACATCATGCAGTGCTGCAGTACCACATGACCTAGCGTTACTAGGTGGCTCTGATACCATTTGTAATGGCCCAAGGAAAAGCGCTAGCCACATCTGCACTATTACCCCAAAAGGACTAGTCAATATGGAGATTCCCTACAATTCATTATAAAGCCCAGTTTCACCTAATAACTAGGCAATGTGGGACTTAGCACCCATGACTATCTTGATAAACTACCCACTCTATGTGGGCTTCTTCTTATCTTCCCAATATGGGACCGAAGTGTTACAATATTGTGCTGAGACTCTAAGGCACTGAATGGACCAAGGAGTTTTCTTTTCATAAAATATTGTATATTGATAAAAAGGACAATAAACTCCTCAAATGCTTCATTGGACTTTGATTCTAAATTCTAAGAACTCATGAACTCAAATGTGAATTGTTGATTTCTTAAATGTATCTAAGAGTGAGACCTATCATCCGTCAATATTACTCAATACGTTGGGTAATCACATCTAATATTGTGGGAATACCAACTTCAAGAAGAAATCCAAATCTTTTGTCAGGTAGACAAAGAGATAAGAAATTTTCCCTTGAGATAGATTTTATTGATATTATTCTCAAGTCTTTGGCCATAGCATTTTGGTTGGTATACCAATATATATATATATGATCTTCACATTATAAGAATAATGTAAAGTCAGTGAGTCAAGGAAAAGTTGTAGAGAATTAAGTGGCAGTATCCTTAGCCTTAATTCTGCTACGGAAGATTTATGAAGGGATCATAAGTCAAGTATAAGTCAAAGGTATTAATTGCTTAAACAAAATATTTATTGGAGTGCAGTCACAATTATTTAGTAGAATTAATTCTGATTAAAATATTATTGTGGAACAAATGTTAAGGAAACATGATTACAGAAATATTTAAGCTAATAATTATTTTTTCCTTTAACTCCCTCACCAAGCTAATATAATATAACAATATCTGAAATTTCTCTTCCCTACTAAGTATACAAAAAGGGAAGAGCCAAAGGCTTTCAAATCATCCCATCAAGTTCTCTTAATACTTAGGTTCCAGAAGTATATTGTGAAAGTTGTGTCATTTAAATAGTAAACGACTATATTTTTTTTAACTATTATGTTGTTTATAAATGAGCGATGTAAAAATTATGTGTTTGTGTCGTTTAAAGGAAAGAACAAAAATTTAAACTATGCAAAATGGCCTTTTCTTGTAGTTAAAAATTAATGGATGACTATAACAAAAGCTCAAGAGTTGGGAGACATGATCTTAACAAAAATTCATGGTAGTCAAAAGCCATAAAACGTTTTCGAGGTCACGATACTTAAACAACTATGTGCTCAAATAAATTCAAATTCAATTTTCCTGCTCGATTAGACATGGCTTTTGCCCAAAGGTAAAAAACTCTTTGAAGATACTAGATGTCTACAATAAAAACCAAAGAGTCGAAAGATATTACCTTAACCAAAATTCACGTTAGCCAAAAAGCTTGAAACCTTTATATGGCCACCATGCATAAACAATTCTCCACTTAAATATAAAATGTTTTTTTTTAAGAAGAAATAAAATATAAAACTAAAATATTGATAATTTCAAAATATCCTACAACTCTTGTATATAAAAGCTTTAGATTTTGTACATTATGAATTCATCTTCGAATTCCCAAAATAAGCAATTCCAAGAAAGGGAAAGGAACAATGGTTAAAAATGGTATGAAGGGACTTATGATGATTATAATGATGTCAGTGACTCTTTTTCAAGTTCTAAAGCTTGTAGAGGACCACCTGCTTCCATCACTTCATCCCTTGCCACTATCAGCTTGATTTCTTTCTTCCTTTAGAAAGGAACAACAAAAGAAAAGGGAACGATTGAAAAAATGTAATGAGGACTGTGTTATGGAATTCATCAAGAATTTGGAATTGCATGGATTTAATCGAGCCAAGGACTTACTCAATGAGTGTCGTGAATTGTGCAAAGAGAGTTCATGAACATTGGTATTGGATCTGGAATATATTCGTGGGATCCCATACTATTTTCCTAATATATCCTATAGTCATAATAATTGCAAATTATTGCAATCTCCTTATGTTAGCCATTATCGTAATGGTCCCAAATCTGGCATTTACCAGTCTGATATGTTGATGTGGTCTTTTTGTGTGCAAAAATATCAATAATAAAATACCATTTGCAATGGGACGAATCCTTGTAAGGTAGGGTTATATTGAAGGGTTATATTCTGCACTGGCTTGTTTTCAAGTTCTTTAGAATTAAAAATTTATTTGGTTTTGGATTTATAAAGTACATAAATTCATAAAATAAAGCAAAAGTAGATTGTGATGAAAGAGGGAATTGGGGGTTGATTTCACCACTACTAGCACAATAACGGTCAATTAGGGGTTGATTTCACCACTACCAGCACAATAATGGTCAATCATAAATTAACAATGAAAATTTATACTACGCATGATATAGGGCTTGTTTCATTCAAGTAGCCACAAAAATACCATAATTAAGAAATAAGTATAATCCATCTCTGGTTGGCACGGACCATCTGCCTAACCTCTAGATGTGGTACAATCCATCTTCCCTAGGTATGGACTATCAAATATATTAATTAGTTACACACAACCAACCGATAAGCATAAGTCATTTTAGGTTAGTACGAATAGTCTACCCACATTGCATTAAACTAGGGTGAAAACAAATTCGCCTTCCCTAGACATGGCCTATCAAACTCTATTGATCATATGTCAATTAAATCTACAGTATAACGGTCATTCATATAATCACAGAAAATATGAATGTTTGAGTTCAATCAATATAAAAAACATTGTAAGACATGAGAAGAATTTCATAATGATTGAATATAAATATTAAGATCAATTCTCACAGATATACAACCATCATGCATTTATAAAATCCCAAATTAAAATACAATTAAACCACTGTTACTTGGAAAGGGCTACATCAATGCCCTATTACGAATTTAGTTGCTCATGTTGGTGTTGGGATGGCCTCCTACCATGTTCATCTTCTCTTCAACTCTTTAAGCCTCCAATAAGAAATTTTCTGTCTAGAACTAAGCACACGTCTCTCCAAATCTTTGAGGCCTATTTATAGAGTGTAAAACAAACCCTAGAAGCCCTAGGAATCCTAAAAAAACTCTTATCTGAAAATGTTTGTAGTATTTTCAGTTAGCTTTCCAATGCCGCTTCTATCACCTCAATCCGATACTTGATGTAATGCCCCTAAAATTAATTAACTAATAATTAACTCCACGGTTCATTTCCTAGCCTTATTCCACTCCAAACAAGACTCTGGGACCTATACTCCTCGAAAAGAGAGGATACTAGGCAGTGGAAAGTACTAAAATTCTATAAACGTAGTCATTACAACTAGAGCATCTACCAAGGAACATCAAAGTAGCTAGAATCACACTACATAAGTCATCATCTTTGTAGGGATTCATGTTATGCCTTAATATGAAAACATACATAAAAGCTCTAAGTCTACAACATAACTCAAAAGTACTAGTTACCATGAGTTCCTGCCTAAGCTTGCAATAAGTCCTCAAGCATCTCCCGAATCGAATCCAAGGCAACCAGATGCTTCGCGGTATCCATCTCTACTAAACTATCTATAACTGCATAGTTGTACATATGGAGAAAAAAAGGAAAATAATACAAGGGTAGGTCCGACGAACTCAGTTGTTTACAAAGCACTTGAAACATTATGACAGTTTATCATGGATGTGATATAGATATAATATATGCTTATAATCATGAGTAACAATAATAATTCAGTAGTATGGCCTTCCCAAGATATTACCCATTCTTAGTCGAGTTGGCGCTGTCCAAAGGGACTTGTAATATGGGTGCCCCAGATATTGTACGTTATTGTCCATCCCATTAGTGGCACAACCGAGTTCGACCTCGGGTGGCCCACACCACTAATGATGTCAATCCTATGGTGACCATCCATTAGGGAATGGCTGTCATACCCCAAAATTTATACCTAGAATAAAGGTGATCTTAATATCAAGGATAAGGAGGATTTGCAATTTTATTTAAATTTATATGGAGTTAGGTAAATGGACTTAATGTGAAAGATGATGGAAAATTGCTAGTTAGAAATTTAGTTGGCTATTGAAAGAGAAGTCACATTATTTTGGACACCAAAAATTTAATGAGTGACCTTAATTAAATCTGTTTTAATTCCTTATACAATGATGAGAAAGCAAGATTTTAAAAGTGGTTTCATGATTTTTGGATCCTTGTAGAAGGAGTTATGATTTTTAGAAAATGTAAGTGTCAAAACAGGAATTTCAATCAAACAGGGCCATATAATTTCGAGCAACTTTTGAGGTACCGAAAGTTATGGGTTGTTATGATTTTTGGATGTGTGGTAAGTCTTTGAATGAGGAAGATCTCATATATATATATATATGAGAACTCTCCAAGGAATTGTGAGTTGAATGCGGAACCAAATTAAGGACATGTAATGCCAGGTAAGGGGACACAACACCAAAAACCCCAACAGATTTTATTATAAATCTTTTGAAAAATGTTGGGGATTTTATAAATCATTTACTTACATGATTTGAAATTGCACTTCCTTTCATATTTTAATGCCAAGTTTTATTTCTCATTTTGATGAGTTATGCATGAATGTGATTATGAATATAAGGAGCTCACAAAGTTTCATGGTCTATTGTACCATTATAGAAGAAGATCGTATGACCTATTACATGTGCATTCATGTTCATAAATGTTTAACCTGAGGCACAATTATAGTCACGATCAGTACCGCATGAGTAGCATGGCAAGCACACCGAAGATGTGTGCTACCGGCCCAGTGGCCTTCACCTAGGGAAGTTCCAACCTGGTAGCTCTCCCCTGTGAGGACAGGATGAGCATATAGGTTCTTCGGGACAGGGTAACATGCGCCATTCATGGTAAAATTGCTGTCTCGGGTCAAAGGGTAAAACAATTATTTTGGAAGAAAGTAAAAGGAAGTGCTTACTCATTTTGCAACTATCATGCTTTATTATTTTATTCCGCATAATTGTGATTGTGCATGACAAGGATTATGACATAAAAATCTGCATAGCATGTTTTATAGCATCTTGGTGTTGTGGCTACATACTGAGTTGTCGAACTCACCCCTTCTCCCTATACATCTTTTTCAGATTACCCTATATATCGTAGTACTGAGGACAGGGGTACCGATGGGCCTCTTGGTAGATAAAGTCTCGATCATTTGGGACTAGCAGAAGCAGTAGCAGTAGAAGTGTCTGGGACTCCATTCTATAGACTAGACTGCTTGGGACAAACATAGACTCTGTAACTTTATTGTTTTTTGAGATTATTGAATACTAGCACATTATGTGTTTGTGATTTCATAATAATGAGAGTTTACAGTACTATGGCGATGTTATGTTTCTGTGGTGAGCATCTGGTAGGAGAAATATATTATATATATATTAAATGAGAATATGTTACAATTGCTCTCAGTCGCTCTACCTCTAGAACTTGGGCCTTTACAGGTGGTATCAGAGCAAAGAGGTTCAGTTGATTGGGAGACATCAGTTACTTGAGGATATTAAGTTTGGATTAATGACCTATTTGGTGATGATCATTGCTGAAGCATTAGGTCTTAAGTAGAAGAAGAGATTTGGGGAAATTAGGACTTAGATTAGTATGCACACAATGACTAGTTAATTGGTGTGATACCAAAGTAGATGCTTTATAATTGCACTAATTTGTTTAATCCTTTACAGGCATTGATTAAAGAGGAGAATAAGACTCAAGTTGTCTTAATGACTAGGATGATAATGGGTGAAGATTGGTAGGATTCCACCTCAATAATCAAATTTTTCGTTTGTGGATAGCTTATTTAATACCAATGGTTCTCAATATGTTATCAAAGTGGCGCAACATGGAGTAAAGTAAGTAACGACCTCTAGAAATGAATGCATTTAAGTTGATATTTAAGGACTAAGGTATAAAGGATCTAGAGTGAAGTATTTACTTAAGATTAGTCTCACTGTTAGATAGTGATTAATTGTAGGTTTTTGAGATAGAAACCAAGATTAAGAGGTCTAGTAGAGGAAAGGTTATTATGAATTTTGATGGAATGAATTTAGAATATTATATAACTTGAGGACTAAATTGTTAAAAGTGTGGATCTTGTTAACACTTCAATAAATCTAGTGATAACTAGGATTTATGATTCTTGCAAAGACATATACGTTTTGTACTGGTATGGTTTAAATTGTTTTATTAGGACGTGTCTTAAATTCAAAGGTTGAGAAATCCATAGTGATGATATATTGAGGACTTTGAAGAGAATGCTAAGATTAGTTAAGATTAAAATTATTAGAATTATATCAATAATGTTCATAGGAGTGATTAGATGATTATTTGACCATCATGAGTATTGAGGTACACAAACCCTGTTATCTAAACTATGTGCATCTAAAATTATAGTGGTTGTTTTGATTAATGAAAGGTTTTGAGGTTTCACACAAGATTATGAATTTCTTATAAAACTGGATTTATATACTTGTGTGATTCTATAATCTCCACTACAAGGGTAAGATGGATTTATGATGTATATGTTTGGTAAAGTTGGATAAGTAATTTATCTAGATATATGGGGGTCATAATTTTTGAAACGTTATGGTATTTTGTGTTGTGCAAAAATCTACCTAAATTAATAGGTAAATAATTTTACGTTTTACCTGCAAGTGCACAAGGTCAACATGGTAGTATAAGGTGCAAGTACAGGATCATTCCCACGAGGATTGCTAAATTTATGCTTAAAAATAGATTCCTTAAGCAAAAGTAAAATAAAAATTGATTGTCGATGTGTTGATGACAAATGGTAGGGCTTTGATATCCACCACTAATTATATTAAACTAGTATTTCAATATGCCAATGCTTTGATCAAGTTATATATATTTAATGTTTGCCAACCTAAGGGCATGGGTGTATGCTCCTTAAGCTATTGATTTCCCTAAGTAACGAGTTAGGCATGGGTGTATACTCTAACTCTTCTCTTTCCTAAGGGATTTAGCATGGTATATACTAAGTTGTTCTTTAGAAAAGTATATGTTTTATGGAAATCGACAAGCACACAGGGCCTAGGGCATGGGTGTATACTCCTAGTTCCCTATGTTGATTAACCCAAGAATCGCGGGGTGGATTCTTTTGTTACTTAAGTTAAACCCAGGACTCGGTCATCCAAATTGATCTAACTAACAAGTCCATACCACATGCACATGTTGATCAGGCATACACATATGAGGAATTCATGCAAGTAGGTATTAATCAAGTTAAATAGCACAACATGATCATCACAAGGCGCCAATGTTGAAATATTAATTTAACATAACTAGGGCTTCAATCTAGCCCTACTAAATAAATTAGCTACACATAGAGTTGATGTTAAACATCTTCATAAAAGAAAAGAAAAGAAAGGAAAGAATAAACTCGAGACTTGACTTGAGAGCCCCTATTCTTCTCCCTTCTCCAAGCCTACCTATTTTAAAGGCTTAGGAGCTATTTATAGGCTTTAGAAGTCCTTGGAAAAGTAGTAAACCGTAGGGTTTTAGTAAGGTTTCAATCCTATTACAATTTGGAGTTTGAAAAATCCTAATATGGAAATAGGGACATGATAGCCGCCACTTGGAATGCCTCTTGCGCACGGGTGCGCTCGATCGCAGCCCGTGTGCGCTCGATCGCAGGTCTGCGATCGATCCTTCTTTTGCCCTGCGCTAGATCGCTCCTGGCCTGGCTCGTGCAGCATCTCCTCTGGTATTGCGCTCGATCATAGGTACCCTGCGATTGATCGTAGTACCAGAGAGCTCCAATTTTTCCATCTTCTCTTTTTGAGCCTAAATCACCTAGTTTTACTTCACTTTCTTCCGAAAGCCTGTAAAAACATCAAAAACACAAAAAGGAATTCAAATTGCCTAATTAACTACAACCAAAGGATTAAAACATGTAAGATAAGGGCTGAAAATATAAATATTTTAGCACTTATCATACACCCAAACTTACATATTGCTAGTCCCTGATCAATACAAAACTCAAAACAAAAAGGAAACTGAAAACAAAAAGATAAATCTATCTTTCGTGGGATGTACGATTGCATTTAGCATATGCAACAAGCCTTTTAAAACCCTAGGAATTTCCTAGGGGACGAATGAAGTCTCATGAGGGTTTTCCAGAAATGTCACCCACAAACATCATGCACAGTTCATGTCATCCCAAAAATTAAAGCATTACTTCAAGATCATAATTTTTATTCATTAGCAAGCTCAAAAAGATGAACTCCATCTTCACAATGAATTGGAATCTCAAAGTGCAATTACTTACAAAGGACATGCTAAAATATCACAAGTTTGAAATCAGTGTAAAGTGAATTAGCACAAAATTATGAGGCTTCCAAATCTTTCTAATATTTAAATGTCTCCAAATCTCAAAATTCACTGAAATTCTTATTAGAATGACACAAGGCATAATTTTTTTTTTTTTCTTTTTTGGTCAGGTTGTGCAATGTTGGTTTTCTTAAGCTTTGTAATTGACCCTTGTAGCGAGTGTTAAGTCAATGCCTCCCAAACCAGGTGGTTTTAGGGCATTCGTTGTAGAGATACTCCTAAGGACCTACTAACTCGAGTTAAAAAGGCTACAAAACCAACTAACCATGACAATGATCAAATCCAAATTTTTCACCTTTTGACGTGAACACTCAGTGCTTTGAAATAAGAGGTCCAGTTACTCAGTGAAAAGCCATCAATGATCATTTATTTCACTTCTTTTTATTTTTTTTATTTTTTTATTTTTTTTGTCAATAAATATGCCAAGCGTCATCTAATTAGTCATCCAATTTCATCCAAGATGCAAAAACACACACATTAGACCTCATGTCATTCCTCACAAATTATGTGCTAATGTGCTAGTGTGATCAGATCAAACATGTGATTTTTTTAAGGGAAAAATATAAAAAAGCCCCCTAAACTATCAGCCGTTTTCGATTTAGCCCCCTAATGTTTCAAAAGTGATAAAGTAGCCCCCTAAACTACCAAATTATTGCATTTTGGCCACTCTGTTAGTCAAAACCGTCAATTTTGATAGAAATTCAAAATGACGTCATTTTGTTGGGGGGCTAAAATGAAAACGGCTGGTAGTTTGGGGGGCTTTTTTATATTTTTCCTAAAAATTGTTTTTTTCATAAAAGGGCATTGTAGTAACTTACCCATAACAAAACGACATCGTTTTACAGTTTTCGTCCAAACTAATGGTTTTGACTAACGGAATGGCCAAAATGCAATAGTTTGGTAGTTTGGGGGGCTACTTTATCATTTTTAGAACATTAGGGGGCTAAATCAAAAACGGCTGGTAGTTTGGGGGGCTTTTTTATATTTTTTCCCTTTTTTTAACTGGCCTAAGCAAGTAACCAAACTAACAGATTCACTCATCAGATCATGTGTTCAAAATTTTAAGCTCACTGATGAATTCAAGCCACAATTCTTTCTAGATCAACCCAAAATTTTTGAGCAACAAGAACTTGCAAAATTTTTTCTTTTTTCTCTTTTTTTTTTTAAATTTTTTTTAATTAATTAATTTTTTTTTTTTTTCAAACAACACACAAAACAAACAACATGAAATTGGGACAAAGTGTGTGTGAACATGTGTGCTCATACCCCCAAACTTAAATGACACATTGTCCCCAATGTGTCTAAATTAAGGAAAGAGTGTACCTGGGAGATGGTCGACCATGTCTTGGAAAGCATGACTCATGGCACACCCCCAAACTTGAATTGAAGCATACTTGTCCCTGCAAAACACATAAACAAGTAAAAAGAAACAACACTAAGACGAAGTAAAAATGAACAGAACAAGAATAATAAAAATAACTAGGAGATGTTGCTAAGTGTGCTCGATTGCACATGTTGTGCGTTCGATCGCACTAACAGAGTACAACATCATCACAGATGGAGACCTGCGCTCGATCGCATGTATGGTGCGATCGATCGCAGAAACAAAATTGAAAAACATGACAAAGAAAACTTTAAACACTAACACACCAAAGTAAAATAAACACAAGGGAAAACAAAAATAAAATAAACAGCATAATAAAAAGGATATGCTATAGGGTGCCTCCCATGAGCACAAAGTTTTACGTCTTCAGCCAGACTTTTGTCCTCTCTCATTGTGGCCCAGAAGTGGATGCTCCAAATGGTGGAGGGGGCAATCGGCTTAGGATGGACCTCATGACTTCTTCCATGGCAATCAAGCGTTGATTCATGTGGACCTTATCTGCCTGAGCCTCCCTTCATTGATTGGTGAGCTCTCTTTGAAGGCCTTCCATTTGCTCACAAAGGGCTCGGTATTGGATGGCTCGAATATCAATTTCAGCTTCGCCATCATTTTCAGTTTTCGGCTCAGATGTTGGTTCATCTTTAGCCATTGGTTCGGCCTCATCCACGTCTTACCCAGCTTCCGGGAGTGCCTGGGGCATATGGGAGCAGCTTTTGTTCCATTGGCGAATGCCAAATAAGGGAGTGGTCGTGACTAGTTCATCAGCTGTAGTGCCCTTGATGCCCTTTTTCTGAAGGATATGTGTGATTAAGTAAGGGAAAGGCAACCCCCATGAGTGAGTGGACTCTGCTCCCCCAACATGCACTCCATTCCAAAATTTGTAGATTTGGTTCCAGATAATTTCGGGAATGGAATACCAGGCATCCTTGTGAAAGGCGTAAAGGGTTTGTAGAAATTGATCTCGCCTTTGCGTTTTGTGTCCCAAGGGGAAGGCATTGCGATGAAGCACCGAGTCCACAAACCATAACCTTCGCGGCAACTTGGACCGGCTTCCAGCATTGTGGTGGTCATCTGCATAGTCCCCTTGGCACATGTCTTCAATGATCTCTGCTACATAATATCGGGCCGATTGCTCGGCAAGATTTGCAGTTTCGGGAGGATGTTCATTGTTGCATTGCAAGGTGGCAGCTATGTCGGCTCTCGTCACATCCACAATTTGCCCTCAAACTTTGAAGGAGATAGCAGCCAAGTTGTTACAATCATGGGAGAGCTTGGCGTAGAATTCAACGACTAGCTTCCGGTAGATGGTAGAGGTGACTAGTTTGAAGAGCTTCTTGAGACCCCTTCGCCTAAACTCGGCAACCACCCATTGAGTTGCCTCGTTGTTTTGGAAATCTTCTCTGATGGTGAAGGTGGTTTCAAACAGGAGCTCCCACTCTTCAAAAGCTGGTGGGGAGAAATATCATGAGCTCCGGACCCTCTGGAAGATGAAGCACGTGTTCTAGGCATTTGGGAGTTGGTTGGGGACTTTTGTCAAACACGTAGTGTGCACTCTGATTGACTTACAATGACAACTTCGGCCAAGGATGCTCCAAACTCCCAGCAACACACCAAAAATCCAACACAAAGGCAATGTGGGTGGATAAACACCCACTATTGCAAAAAAAATTGAAAAAATTTTTGGAGATTTGATGAGTGTTCGATGATGTTTTAGGGTTGGGGTGAGGTTGGAATGTGATGTGGTTTTCGGTGAAAGATGGTGGTATGGTGGCCAGAAAAGGGTCTTAGATGGTGGTGGTGTAGTGGATTTGGTGAAAGCTAGTTGAAAAATGGGAGGAGAATGAGTGCCAGAGGTGGAGATTTGGGAAGGGACTGTACGGTGCCGGGAGAGAGGTTGTGGGCCATGGGGAAAAAGTGACCTAAATAGTTCGCAGGCCCTGTTGTCCGAGTGTGCTCGATCGCATTCGGCCAGAGGCATGCATGTCTAGGCATATTGCGCTCGATCGCACCTGGGCTGCATTCGATCACACTAACAAAAAGTATCAGGCCCCTTTCGGTAACTGCGCTCGATTGCAGGGACCCTTCGATCGATCGTAGTACCAGAAAGTCAGAATTTAATTTTTTTTACAAAAGAAAAGTAAAAGGTCAAAACATCAGGATAATCAAGACATGTGTGAAGGAAAGAAAGTGAGATGAAAAAAAAAAAAAAAACGAGATAGAAAATGTTACCGTCCTCTTAGTGGCATCAGTACCACTATTATGAGTAGATGCGCTTGAGGTTCTTGCTTGCTCAATGCATCTACTGGTGACTGTAAGACTCCTAGTGTGAAGAGCTGCACTTGAGCTATTCAGAATTGGGCTCAAGTGCTCTTGTAGGAGTCAGACCTCTTTGAACTGTGACTACCTTCAGCTGCTGGTGATTGCTTGGGTTAGGTACTGTTTGAGCTGGGAATTCCCCCTGCTTCCTCTTACTCAGCTCCTTTGCCATCTGACCCATTTGCACTTCCAGCTTTTGTTTGGCTTGCTCAGTCTTTGTATTGACATGTTGTTGATCAGCCATGAATTGTTGTTGTGAAGTCACCAGGCTATGTATCATATTCTCTAGTTGGTTCATCTTTGGCTCTTAAGCTAGTTGACTTGCTTGTTGGGTCCCTTTATGCTGTCCTTGATTATTACTCCAAGAGAAATTGGGATGGTTACGCCATCCTGGATTGTAAGTATTGGAGTATGGGTTGTTCTTGTGTGGATAATTGTTTTGTCCCACAAAGATCACCTCTTCTTGTTCTGCAAAAGGACACTTCTCAGTGGTGTGATCTAAATCAAAAGAAATAGCACATACCCAGAATTGCGTGTCCTGTTGTAGCGGTGAAGTTTTCTGAACAGTCATGGCTTTGACAAGCATATCCAATTTCTTTTCGCTGCAGCCAACTGATTAGTTGATCCTCCACTGAGATTCACCTTATACATGCCCTTGCTCTTGACTCCTCTCCTTCCTTGTGAACAGAATTGCTGTGAGTGCTCACTTAATGTCTCAAAAATTTCCATAGCTTCCTCACTACTCCTTTCCATAAGTGTTCCTCCCCAGGCTGAATCAACCATCCCTTTGTTAGTATCATCTAATCCTTCATAGAAAATTTGTACCTGCTCATCATGAGGGATGTTGTGATGTGGACACTTTAGGAGTAAGGAATTGAAGTGATCTCATGCTTCAAAGAACAAATCTCCGTCTCGTTGTTGGAACATTTGAAGTTCCCTTTTAAGTTGCTTTGTCTTCTGGGCTGGGAAAAACCTCTTCAGAAATTTGGTGGTCAATTCTTCCCAATTATGAATGGACTTTGCAGGCAAGGAATTGTACCACAGTTTAGCATTATCTTTCCAGGAAAAAGGAAAGAGAACTAACCTGAGTCTCTCTTGAGTTAGGCCTTGAACATTCTGCAACTTGCATAAGTCAAAGAATTCCTTAAGATGCAAGTTGGGATCCTCAGTAGCTGTGCCTCTGAAGTGGGTCAATGCATTGAGAATTTAGGGAGAGATATAATAACTGCCATCCACCTCCGGTTGATATGCTATGCATGAGGGTTGATGGTGGTTTGTTGGCACGTATGCTTGCTTCATTGGTCTCCTCACTCGTGGTGGATTTGCTTATAGGGGTCTTGGCACAATTGGATTTTCTGGCACGTCTTCCATTTCAACTTCTTCTTCTCCTTCTTTGTCTCTTGGTCATTGTCGAATTGTCTGCTCAATTTCAGGATCAAGGGGAAAAATGGTTGAGGCTTGAGATCGACGACCTTGCATGAACTTGGAAGCTTCAGCACTGCCTGGTCCGAATGCTCTCTGGAACTGTGCTCGATCATAGGTCGGTGCGTTCGATCGCAGTGCGCTCGATCGTACTTGGCTAACGATTGATCTAAATCACAAAATGCCAATCCGCAACCTGCAACAGAAAATAGAAAAGTTAAGGAAAACAAGAAATTCTTTTTGGTTTTTGCTAATACTAAATTAAAAATTGAAAATTAAAATAACAAAATTAAAGGAAGATAAATTTAAACAAAATTTGCCGCAATCCTCGGCAACGGCGCCAAAAACTTGTTGTGCAAAAATCTACCTAAATTAATAGTTAAATAATTGTATGTTTTACCTGCAAGTGCACAAGGTCAACATGGTAGTATAAGGTGCAAGTACAGGATCATTCCCACGAGGATTGCTAAATTTATGTTTAAAAATAGATTCCTAAAGCAAAAGCAAAATAAAAATTGATTGTTGATGTGATGATGACAAATGGTAGGGCTTTGATATCCACCACTAATTATATTAAACTAGTATTTCAATATGCCAATGCTTTGATCAAGTTATGCATATTTAATGTTTGCCAACCTAAGGGCATGGGTGTATAATCTTTAAGCTATTGATTTCCCTAAGCAACGAGTTAGGCATGGGTGTATACTCTAACTCTTCTCTTTCCTAAAGGATGTAGCATGGTATATACTACGTTGTTCTTTAGAAAAGCATATGTTCTATGGAAATCGACAAACACATAGGGCCTAGGGCATGGGTGTATACTCCTAGTTCCCTATGTTGATTAGGTTGTGATTTGTTAAATGATTCAACATTGATGTGATTTCCATGGGCTAGCATGGGTTGCTAATTCTCTTTTTGGACTTGGTCGATCTTAAGATATAAGCGGCTATCCTAGATTTTTGATTATGGAATAAAGGTACTAAAGTTAATTGATGGTTCATCTGTAACAGCCTTTTGAGGAATATATTACTTC
The DNA here is from genome assembly GCF_901000735.1 of Corylus avellana. NCBI lineage: Eukaryota > Viridiplantae > Streptophyta > Magnoliopsida > Fagales > Betulaceae > Corylus > Corylus avellana. Next base: position 12,460,653 of record NC_081545.1, on the reverse strand, counting down.
GGGTAAATTTGGATTCATAAGGACTATAGGATTATTGTTATGCTGGGAATTAGAGGATTTTGAGGATAATTTTTTGGGAGGAAATTACATCAAAATTTTATTGCAATGCTTTGTTTGGAAGCTGTTTTTGCATAGGTATGATCCATGTTATGGGTTGAAGTAAATAGTAAGAAAGATTACTATTGGCCAGCAATGAAAATTCTAGTTTAAGTGTTTAATGGAACTAGCTGTGACCAACTAGTATAGGTTTGATCAATCATTTATCAAAGGTCAATTTAAGTTTTAGATAAGAGGATGGCCAAAGATTAAGTTCATAAGTTATGATATGGAAACTTTCTTTCTTAAAGTTACATGGAAGATTTGGCAAATGTGGATGAAATTGTGATTATAACTTTGTGGTTTGATTAACACCTGGCAATATGGTAGGAAGCTCATTATCGTATGTATGAATCAAACTTCTTGGGTAGTTCTATGATAATTGAAATTGGAAGAGGTAATCTAGTGGTTGATCGACTTTTTACGTTTTTGTTATGGATGCTTCTTTTGATTTATGGTTGAGGAATTTATGGGGGCTAAATGGCTTAAGGTTGGGTTTTTGAATTTCTTGTATGGGAATATTGATATAAGCACTAGAATTGCAAGGTATAAATGTTAGTGGCATCATATTAAACTCAATTTCAGATTTATGAGGATGAGGAATTGTTAACGACTATACTTGGGTATAAGAGTAATAAGATTTGATAAGATTAGATGGGTTATTGATTCTTGTTGAGCCTCATATGAAAGTATAGATGCATGATGACATCTTAAACGTTAGGTTATATGTGGCAAAACTTTGAGGTTGAAGTTGTGTATGTTTGACAATACTACTATTTGAGATAGTTAATAAAAGAGATTATTGGATGACATATACAATAAAATTTTAGCATGAGTGTTTAATGAAATCGAGTATGACTAAATACTGGAGATTCCACCAACTCTTTTAAGATCAGTTCAAGTTTAGACAGTCATTCGAGAATACTTATGCATGGTTAAAAGATTGTGATTGAAAGACTGATACTAGTATATGAGCATTGGAGGTTTTGAAGTATGATTATAGTACCTTGGAAGTATGGTCGGAGTTTATTATTGGTGCCAAAAAGCTTTTTAAATTCTCGTGATGAGAAATAAACATTAAACATCTAGAGTTTCTGGATCAAGATAATTATGGGATTATGATTATTGACATAAAAAGTGTTGAAGTTTTGGACTAATGTGTTTCATTGAGGTATAGTAACATAGTCGATGGCTTTTTGAGAATGAAAAGTTCCAGGATACTGAAATGTTGGGATCTAGCTCACTAATGTTGAATATGAGAGGAAGAGTTTCGGTTGGATGCAAGATTAACATACCATTGTTGGGGTATAAGTATTATAAGACATTTCTATGTTGGCAACACCAAGAGATTGAGGCCAATTAAAGGAACACTCATGTGCTAAGTTTGGAATAGTGATTGGTATATTCTCAGAATAATTGATGAGATCGTTGATTTCATTCCACTTCTCTATTTCTGGATATACTATGGAATGATTGGATTCTGTGCAAATCATCCAATGCATGATTAAGAAAATAAGGTATGTCTATGATTTATGGACTACATGTTGAAAGCCTTGTAGATTTTAGTGTGTGTACTTGTGATCTAGACTAACCATTGTAATTAGAATTGTTATTTGATTTTAAGTTAAGAGAGACTATGCTTACTTGCAAAATCAACCGTGAATTTTAGAAGGAAAGATGGTCACATGGTATTTGGCCACCTTGAATTTTTGTGGGAAGGTAGCTTCATTTAGATCACTAATTTTGGTTTTATTATATGGTTCTTTATTGTTTACCACATCTAAGTTATCAGTTAGAGTTTGCTATTTGTCATAATTAAGGTAGCTAATACACTTGAAGGTGAGTGAGTTGCTTTCTCGACTAAAATAAACCTTTTGTTATAAAGATAAGTATGAGGTAATTTGGAATGAGGTTAACAACTTTGAATGACTCGTGGCTAGTTGGATTTTAAGAGATAATTACCTTGCAATGGAAAGATCTTGAGGAGAACAATTAGTTGGGTCAAAGTACATGCTGAAAAGTTGTTAAAGCAGGTTGTTGTGAAAGTAAAATTAGTGGAATTGATGATATAGAATTAAGGAAATATGTGCATATCTTTTTACATATAGTGTTATTTGATTTTAGAATGGGTATCAAGTTTGAACATTCTTTTGTATAGGAGTTATGCTTTAGCCACAGCACTTGACCTGAGTGAAATGGTGGATGTAGATGGTAGAATGTGCCAAACGAATACCAAGACTATATCATGAAATCTCAATTCTGATAACATTGTACTTCAAGGAAGGAAATTTCAAGTAAGTTTTGCTAGTAACAAATTCCGAGGACATAATTTTTTATAAGGGAGGAAAGATGTAATACCCCGAAATTTATACATAGAATAAAGGTGATCTTAATATCAACGAGTTGTGCAAATATCTACTTAAATTAATAGGTAAATAATTGTACGTTTTACCTGCAAGTTCACAAGATTAACATAGTAGTATATGGTGCAAGTACAGGATCACTTCCACGAGGATTGCTGAATTTTCGTTTAAAAATAAATCCTTAAGTAAAACAGAAATTGATTGAGTTGATAATAATAAAAAGGTAGGGCTTTGATATCCACCACTAATTATATTCAACTAATATAACAATATGCCATTGCTTTGATCATGTTATGCATATCTAATGTTTGTCAAACTAAGGGCATGGGTGTATACTCCTTAAACTATAGATTTTCCTAAGCAACGAGTTAGGCATGGGTATACACTCTAACTCTTTTCTTTCCTAAAGGATTTAGCATGGTATATACTAAGTTGTTCTTTAGAAAAACATATGTTCTATGGAAATCGACAAACACACGAGGCCTAGGGCATGGGTGTATACTCCCGATTCCCCATGTTGATTAACCCAAGAATCGCGGTGTGGATTTTTTTGTCACTTATGTTAAACCCAGGACTTGGTCATCCAAATTGATCTAACTAACTAGTCCATACCACATGCATATGTTGATCAGGCACACACATATGAGGAATTCATGCAAGCAGGTATTAATCAAGTTAAATAACACAACAAGATCATCACAAAGGCGTCAATATTGAAATATTAAGTAAACATAACTAGGGCTTCAATCAAGCCCTACTAAATAAATTAGCTACACATAGAGTTGATGTTAAACATCTTCATAAAAGAAAAGAAAAGAAAAGAAAAGAATAAACCTAAGACTTGAACTTCAAGAGCTCCCCTTCTTTTTCTTACAAAGTATCTCTATTCTAGAGGCTTAAGGGTCTATTTATAGGTTTTTGAAGTCCTTCGCAAAATAGTAAACCTAGGGATTTCGTAGGGTTTTGAGACCTATTACAATTGGGAGTTGGGAAACCCTAATATGGAAAGAGTGACACTTTAGCCGTCACTTGATGTGTCTCCTGCGCACGGGTGCAATCAATCGCAGCCCGTGTGCGCTCGGTTGTAGGTTTGCGACCGATCCTTCTTTTGGCATGCTTTCGATCGCTCCTGGCCTGCTTTGTGCTGTGTACTCTCAGGCACTTCACTCAATCGCAGGTACCCTGCGATTGATCGCAGTACCAAGGAGCTCCAATTTTCTCCATCTTCTCTTTCTGAGCCCAAATCATCTAGATTTATTTCATTTTCTTCCAAAAGCCTGCAAAAGTATGAAAAACACAAAAAGGAATTAAAATGGCCTAATTAACTATAACCAAAGGATTAAAACATGCAAGGGCTGAAAATTTGAATATTTTAGCACTTATCGCACCCCCAAACTTACATATTGCTATTCCCTTAGCAATACAAAACTGAAAACAGGAATAGAAAAACAGAAGACAAAAGATGAATCCATCTTTCGTGGGATGTACGATTGCATTTAGCATATGTAACAAGCCTTTTAAACCCCTAGGAATTCCCTAGTGGACGGGTGAAGTCTTGTGAGGGTTTTCCAGAAATGTTACCCACAAACATCATGCAAGAGTTCATGCTATCCCAAAAATTAAAGTATCACTTCAAGATCATGATTTTCATTCGTAAGTAAACTTAAAAAGATGAACTCCATCTTCACAATGAATTGGAATCTCAAAGTGCAATTACTTACAAAGAACATGTTAAATCATCACAAGTTCGAAAATTGTGTACAGTGAACTAGTACAAAATTATGAGGCTTCCTGATAAGCGCCAAATGTTGCACATTCAAGCCCCTTAATTTGCTTATGTTAATTCCTTAGCGTTGTTATTTGTTTCATTTTGTTTTGTTTTTGTGTTTTCAGGTTATAAATAAAGATGCAATTAATTCCATTGATTTTGGGTTTAAAAGCACACTTTGAGATGATTAAGCTTGGCCAATCATAACAGAGGACCTATATGTTGTGGTTAAGTTTAATCAAATAAAGAAAGGGATTAATTCAAAATTTCTCAAATTGGAGTCAAAATCGGATTGGATTCAAATTTGGATTCTGCATATGTCTCGATATTTTGGCCATTGGTGATTCAAATGGCACTGGAAAGCTAACTCAAATTGCTACAAATCATTGTGAAATAGTATTTTCCTAATTCGGAGCGCCACAATGCCAAAATCGTCCCGCAAGATAGTAACGCAATTCTTGGCGAATCTTATTCCGATTTGGACTTAGGTTTTCTTTATCCTAATTGGACTTGGACTTAAATCTCCAAAATTTCTAGGATTAGTAGGGCTTCTAGGACTCTCCTAAGCCCTATAAATAGGCCTCTAAGCATTAAGAAAAAAGACACACCGATTCCTAGAGCTAGAAATCAGAAAATTGTCTGTGGAGCTTAGAAGATCATGAGCGGCTAAACCCCTTCGTGGGGTGTTGATGTAACCCTATCTAAGCACAATGGTTTGATTGTATTTAATTTTTAGATTTTCAATTTATGCATGTTGATTGTATAACTATGAGAATTGCTACCTTTCGATTCTGTTCTTAATTATTAAATGCAATTGTTCTTAAATTCCAAAATCAATATTTGTGAAATTCTTCTCTTGTCTTAGAAAGTATTTTACTTTTATTGATCTCAAATCATTCTTATTTTCTGTGATTATGAGAATGATGGTTATACAATGAGTTTCATTGACATATGATCAATAGGATTTGATAGGCCATGCATAGGGAAGACAGATTGTACTACACCCTAGTTTAGAGTAATTTAGGTAGACAGTCCGTGCCAACCAAAGATGGGTTACACTTATTCATTGATTGTATGTATCCTGTTAAAGAATTTGATAATTTATACCTAGGGAAGACAGGTCGTACCACATCTTAGTGGTTAGGTGGACGATCCGTGCCAACCGAGGATAGATTATGCTTATTCTTTAATAAGGTAGTTTCTTGTTTATTTATAACATCCATAGAATGAATTTATAGGATTAATTATAATTAGCCATTGTTGTGCGGATAGAGGTGAAGTCAATACCCTACGCTCTTTCTTATATATTTACTCTTTTTATTTTTGTTTATTTTATGCACTTTAAATTAACACAAACAAATCATTCTCTTTTGAATTAAGTTAATTTTAATCTTTTGAATTTTGATAATAAAACCCTTGTAGTCCATAAGATTCGACACCCTCTCTATAACCGTATCCTACAAAGATTCGTCCTATTGCGAGTGGTGATTTTTATAATTGATATTTTTTGTCACAAAAATACCACATCAATTTTTGGCGCCGTTGCCGGGGATCGAACCAGGGTCACCCGCGTGACAGGCGGGAATACTTACCACTATACTACAGCAACAATTATTGATGTGGTATTTGAGTTAGCTTTCCAGTGCCACTTGAATCACCTCAATCAGATATTTGAGTTGAAAGTTATGGCCAAAATACCGAGACATATGCAGAATCCAAATCTGAATCCAATCCGATTTTGACTCTAATTTGAGAAATTCCGAATTAATCCCTTCCTTTATTTGATTAAACTTAACCACAACATATAGGTCCTCTATTATGATTGGCTAAGCTTAATCATCTCAAAGTGTGCTTTTAAACCCAAAATCAATGGAATTAATTGCATCTTTATTTATAACCTGAAAACACAAAAACAAAACAAAATCAAACAAATAACAACGCTAAGGAATTAACATATGCAAATTAAGGGGCTTGAATGTGCAACATTTGGCGCTTATCACTTCCAAATATTTCCAATATGCAATGTCTCCTTATCTCAGAATTTACTGAAATTCCTATTAGAATGACACACTGGCATATTTCTTTTTCTTTCTTCTTTTTTTTTTTTTTTTTTTTATCTTTTTTTGGTCAGGTTGTGCAATGTTGGTTCCCTTAAGCTTTCAAATTGACCCTTGTAGCAAGTGTTAAGTCAATGACTCCTAAACCAGGTGGTTTTAGGGCATTAGGTGTAGAGACACCCCTAAGGACCTACAAACTCGAGTCAAAAAGGCTACAAAACCAAATAACCATGACATTGATCAAATCCAAATTTTTCATCTTTTGACATGAACACTCAATGCTTTGAGACAAGAGATCCAATTACTCATTGAAAAGCCATCAATGATCATTTATTTATTCTTCCTCTTCTTCTTCTTCTTTTTTTTTTTTTTTCACTACTATATATGCCACAGTGTCATCTAATAAGTCATCCAACTTCATCCTAGATGCAAAAACACACATATTAGACCTCATGTCATTCCTCACAAATTATGTTCTAATGTGCTTGAATGCTCAGATCAAACATGTAATTTTTCAACAATCCTAAACAAGTAACCAAACTAATAGATTCACTCATCAGATCATGTGTTCAAAATTTTAAACTCACTGATGAATTCAAATCACAATTCTTTTAGATCAACCTAAAATTTTAGGATAAGCATTGATAAGCGCCGAATGTTGCACATTCAAGCCCCTTAATTTGCATATGTTAATTCCTTAGCATTGTTATTTGTTTGATTTTGTTTTGTTTGTGTTGTCAGGTGTTTAACAAAGATACAAGAAAATCATTGATTTTTGGGCTCAAAATGCAATTTACTATAGCGGATTCATTGTAGCAGACTATAGCATTTTTTACTGTAGCGGTACTATAGCAATTTATTATAGCAGAGTTACTGTAGCACATACTGTAGTTACAGTATGCTCGAGCGCAGCTACAGTGCGCTCGAGCGCACGCGCACGGCAGAGACTAAAAAGAGTCCGAAATTGATAAGGAAAGTTTTTCTAGGTCTCCCAATCCGACTGGGAGACTGAATTACGATTTTTTTGGGATTCCTAGGGCTTCCAGGACTCTCCTAATCCCTATAAATAGGCCTCTAAGCGTTGAGAAAAATACACACCGCTTTCTAGAGTAAAAATTCAGTAAATTGTCTTTGAAGCTTAGAAGATCATGACCGGCTAAACCCCTTTGTGAGGTGTTGATGTAACCCTATCCAAGAACAATGGTTTGATTGTATTTAATTTCTAGATTTTCAATTTATGTATGTTGATTATATAACTATGAGAATTGCTACCTTTTGATTCTGTTCTTAATTATTAAATGCAATTGTTCTTAAATTCCAATATCAATATTTGTGAAATTCTTCTCTTGTCTTAGAAAGTATTTTACTTTTGTTGATCTCAAATCATTCTTGTTTTCTGTGATTATGAGAATGATGGTTATACAATGGGTTTAATTGACATATAATCAATAGGATTTGATAGGCCATGCCTAGGGAAGACGGATTGTACTACACCCTAGTTTAGTGTAATTTAAGTAGACAGTCCATGCCAACCGAAGATGGGTTACACTTATTCATTGATTGTATGTATCCTGTTAAAGAATTTGATAATTTATACCTAGGAAAGATGGGTCGTACCGCATCTTAGTGGTTAGGTGGACGATCCGTGCCAACCGAAGATTGATTATGCTTATTCTTTAATAAGGTAGTTTCTTGTTTATTTATAACATACATAGAATGAATTTTTAGGATTAATTATGATTAACCATTGTTGTGTGGATAGAGGTGAAGTCAATACCCTACACTCTCTCTTATTTTAAACCTCTTTTATTTTCATGCACTTTAGTTTTAAAGAAAATCAAATCAAATATCTTTTTAATTAAGTTAATTTTAATCTTTTGAGTTTGATAATAAAACTCCTGCAGTCCTTGAGGTTTGACACCCTCAATATAGCCCTATCCTACAGGATTCGTACTATTGCGAGTGGTTATTTTATTATTGATATTTTTGGTCACAAAAATATCACATCAAGCATGAACATACATAATTTTTTTTTTTTTTTTTTTCAAATAAACTTACAACACACAAAACAAATAACACGAAATTGGGACAAAGTGTGTGTGAACATGTGTGCCCATACCCCCAAACTTCAATGACACATTGTCCCCAATGTGTCTAAGTAAAGGAAAGAATGTACCCAGGAGATGGCAGACATAGTCTTGGAAAGCATGGCTTATAGCACACCCCCAAACTCGAATTAAAGCACACTTGTCCCTGCGAAATAAGAAAACACACAAACAAGTAAAAAGGAACAAAATCTAAAACTAAATAAAAATTGAACTGAAAACACATTAAACAAAACAAAATAAAAAGATAATGATGGGATGCTACCTAAGTGCGCTCGATCGCAGACATGGTGCGTTCGATCGCACGCATGGTGCGTTCGATTGCACTAACAGAATGCATTGAACTCACAAATGGAGACTTGCGCTCGATTGCATGCGGGTTACGATCGATCGCAATAATAGAATGGAAAACAAGACAAAACACTAAATACACAAAAAACACCAAAATAAAATAAAGAAAAAACTTAAGTGAAACAAAATAAAAGGATATGCTATGGGGTGCCACCCATGAGCGCTATGTTTTACGTCTTCAGCTAGACAATGGTCCCATCTCAGTGCTCGCTAGAAGTAGATGCTCCAGATGGTGGTGGCAAAGGTCTGAGGATGGTTTGCATCAATTCTTCCAAGGCAGCTAGGCGTTGATCCATTAGTGCCTTATCCTCCCGAGCCTCCCTTCTTTGATCAGCCAGCTCTTTCCAAAGGCTTGCCATTTCTTCACAAAGGGAGTGGTATTGGGCAGCGCAAAAGTCAACTAAGGCCTCCTCCTCATCTTCTGCTACCGGCTGAGTTGTTGGTTCATTTTCTACCATTGGTTCAGCCTCCTCCGCCTCTTCCCCAGCTTCTGGAGGTGCCCAGGGCATATGGGAGCAGCTCTTGTTCCATTGGCAAATTCCATATATTGGAGTGGTGGTGACTGGCTCATCAGTTGCGGTGCCCTTAATGCCCTTTTTGCGAAGAATGTAAGTGATCAAGTAGGGGAAAGGCAACCCGCATGAGTATGTGGACTCTACTCCCCCAATGTGCACTCCATTCCAAAATATATGGATTTGGTTTCAAATGATGTTGAGAATGGAATACCGAGCATCCTTATGGAAGGTGTAAAGAGTTTGGAGAAACTGATCACGCCTTTGAGTTTTGTGTCCCAAGGGGAAGGCATTTTGGTGCAAAACGAAATCAACAAACCACAGCCTTCGAGGTAGCTTGGACAGGCTGCCGGCATTATGGTGGGCATCTGCATAGTGCCCTTGGCACATATCCTCAATGATTTCCGCCACATAGTATCGGGGCGGTTGCTCTGCAAGATTTGCAGTTTCTGGAGGATGCTCATCATTGCACTGCAAGGCTGCGGCTATGTTGGCCCTAGTCACATGAATAATTTGGCCTTGCACCTTCGAAGAGAGAGCCACCAAATTGTCGCCATCCTAGCAAAGGTTGGCATAAAATTTGATCACCAGCTTTTGGTAGGCAGTGGTGGTGACTGGTTTGAACAGCTTCTTGAGCCCCCTTCGTTTGAACTCAGCGACTGCCCACTGAGCCACCTCATGGTTTTGAAAGTCTTCTCTTATGGCGAAGGTGGTCTCAAATAGTAGCTCCCGCTCCTCAAAAGTGGGTGGGGGAGAAATGGCTTGGGCCTTGGACCCCCAAGAGGAAGAAGCACGGGTTCTAGGCTTGTTGAGCTTGATTGGGGACTTTCGTCGAACAGGTGGTGTGCACTTCTCATGACCACAAAAACAACTACGGCCAAAGGTGCCAAAAACTCCCTTCAAAAACAAGAAAATCCCAACACAGAGGCAATGTGGGTGGATGAACACCCACAATTACAAGAAAAATAAGAGAAAATAAGAGAAAATTAGAGGTTGGGTGAGTGTTCGGAGATGGGCTGTTAATGGGATGTATGAAGTGGTTGTGGTAGAAAAATGGTGGTATGGTGGGCGGAGAAGTGACTTATGTGGTGGTGGTGTAATGGTTTTGATGAAAACTAGGAGAAAAATGGGAGGAGGACGAGTGCCGGAGGTGGGGTGTGTGGGAGAACTTGTACGGTGCCAAGAGAATAGTTGTGGGGTCAGGGGGAAAAGTGACCTAAAATAGGTCGCAGGCCCTACTGTCCGAGTGCGCTCGATCGCACACTTGGTGTGCTCAATCGCATTCGGCCTGAAATGCGTGTATGGGTCAGGTGCACTCGATCGCACCTAAGGTGCGTTCGATCACACTGACAGAAAGCGTCGAGCCACCTTTCGTTAATGCGCTCGATCTCATCTTGTTGCGATCGATCGTAGTAACAAAATGTCAATATATATATATATATACATTTTTTTTTTTTTGAAAACAAAAGAAAAGAAAAGTGAAGTAAAGGTCAATAATGAAAATGAAACATAAAGGATAATTGAAACATATGTGAAGTAAAGACAGTAAGATGAAGAAGACAAGAGGGAAAATGTTACCGCCTTCAGTGGCTTCAGTACCATTGTTTTGAGTAGATGCGCTTGAGGTTCTTGACTGCTCAAACGCGTCTACTTGTGACTGTAAAGCTCCTAGTGTGAAGAGCTGCACTTGAGCCCTTCAGAATTTGGCTCAAGTGCCCTTGAAGGAGCAGGACCTCTTAGATTTGTGACTGCCTTCAGCTGCTGGTGACTCCCTGGGATAGGTATTGTTTGAGCTGGAAATTCTCCCTGCTTCCTCTCACTCAGCTCCTTTGCGATCTGACCCATTTGCACTTCGAGTTTTTGTATGGCTTGCTCAGTCTTTGTATTGACTTGTTTTTTATCAGCCATGAATTGCTGTTGTGAAGTCACCAGGTTGTGTATCATATTCTCCAGTTGGTTCATCTTTGGCTCTTGAGTTGGTTGGCTTGCTTGTTGGGGCCCTTTCTGCTATCCTTGATTATTGCTCCAAGAGAAATTTGGATGGTTGCGCCATCCTGGATTGTAAGTATTGGAGTATGGGTTGTTCTTGTGGGGATAATTGTTTTGTCCTACAAAATTCACCTCTTCTTGCGCTGCAAAAGGACACGTCTTAGTCCTGTGATCTAAATGGGAACAGATATCACATACCTAGATTGGTGTGTCCTATTGCAGAGGTGAGATTTTCTGAACAGTCATGGCCTTGACAATCATATCCAATTTCTTTTCTACCGCAGCCAACTGATTGGTTAATTCCCCATTGAGGTTTACTTCATACATGCCCTTGCTTTTGATTCTGCTTCTTCCCCTTGAACAGAATTGCTGTGAGTGCTCACTTAATATCTCAAAAAGTTCTACAGCTTTGTTGTGCAAAAATCTACCTAAATTAATAGGTAAATAATGGTATGTTTTAACTCGCAAGTGCACAAGATCAAAACAATAGTATAGCAAGCAAATATGAGATCATTTCCACGAGGATTGGAAAATTACGTTTAGAAGTAATTTCCTATTTAATTAAAAGATAAAATTCAATTGTCACGATTGAATTCAATAAAATAAAAGATAAACAAAAACTAAAAAGGATTAGGGTTTTGATATCCACCACTAATTATATTCGATTAATATAACAATATGCCAATGCTTTGATCAAGTTATGCATATTTAATGTTTGCCAACCTAAGGGTTAAATCCTAACTCCTTAAGCTATTGATTTCTCTAAGCAACGAGTTAGGCACTTGGTCCATACTCTAACTCTTTTCTTTCCTAAAGGATTTAGCATGGTCTATACTAAGTTGTTCTTTACAAAAGCATATGTTCTATGGAAATCGACAAACACACAAGGCCTAGGGCATGGACACATACCCCCAGTTCCCTATGTTGATTAACCCAAGAATCCGGCGTGGATATCTCTTGTTACTTATGTTAAACCCAAGACTCGGTCATCCAAATTGATCTAACTAACAAGTCCATACCACATGCACATGTTGATCAGGCATACACATATGAGGAATTCATGCAAACAGGTATTAATCAAGTTAAATAGCACAACATGATCATCACATGGCACCAATATTGAAATATTAATTTAACATAACTAGGGCTTCAATCTAGCCCTAAACAAAGTATAAACTACATAATAAAGATAAAAAGGGTGGAAAGAAGAAAAACCCAAACTCCTCTTGATTCAGCCTTCAGTTCCTTTCCAGAGCTTGTGCCTCTTTTCTCCACACCTATTCCTAGAACCTAAGAGGTTTATTTATAGGCTTTAGAAGTCCCTAGAAAAGTAGTAAACCCTAGGGATTTCGTAGGGTTTTAATCCTATTACAATTTGGAGTTGAAAAAACCCTAATATAAAAATAGGGACATTGTAGCCGCCACTTGGGATGTCTCCTGCGCACGGATGCGCTCGATCGCAGCCCGAGTGCACTTGATCGCACGTCTGCGATGGATGCTTTTGGCCTGCGCTCGATCGCTCCTGGCCTAGCTCGTGCAGTGTCTTCTCTGATGTTGCGCTCGATCGCAAGTACTCTGCGATTGATCGCAGTACCAGGGAGTTCCAAATTTCCATCTTCTCCTTTTTGAACCCAAATCTCCTAGTTTTTCTTCATTTTCTTCCAAAAGCCTGTAAAATCATGAAAAACACAAAAAAGGAAGTAAAATGGCCTAATTAACCAAAACCAAAGGATTAAAACATGCAAGATAAGGGCTGAAAATTTGAATATTTTAGCATTTATCAAGCTTCCTCACTACTCTTCTCCATAAGTGTTCCCCCACAAGCTGAATCAACCATCCCTTTATTAGTATCATCGAATCCTTCATAGAAAATTTGTACCTGCTCATCTTGAGGGATGTTGTGATGTGGGCACTTCAGAAGCAAGGAATTGAAGTGATCCCAGGCCTCAAAGAACAAATCTCCGTCTCGTTGTTGGAACATTTGAAGTTCCCTTTTAAGTTGTTTTGTCTTCTGGGCTGGGAAAAACCTCTTCAGAAACTTGGTGGTCAATTCTTCCCAAGTATGGATAGAATCTCCAGGCAAGGAATTGTACCACAGTATAGCATTATCTTTCAAGGACAAAGGAAAGAGGACTAACCTGATTCTCTCTGGAGTTAGGCCTTGGACATGCTACAACTTGCATATGTCAAAGAATTCCTTAAGATGCAAGTTGGGATCCTCAGTAGCTGTGCCTCTGAAGTGAGTCAATGCATTGAGGATTTGAGGAGAGATATAATAGCTGCCATCCACCTCCGGTTGATATGCTATGCATGAGGGTTGATGGAGGTTTGCTAGAACATTTGCCTGCTTCATTGGTCTCCTCACCCGTGGTGGATTTGCCTATAATGGTCTTGGCCCAATTGGATTCTCTTGCAAGTCTTCCATATCAATTTCTTCTTCTTCTTCTTTGTCTCTAGGTCATTTTCGAATTGTCCACTCAATTTCAGAATCGAGTGGAAGAACAGTTGAGGCTTGAGATCAAAGACCTCGCATCAACTAAATTACTTCTTCAGTTAGGCAGCTTCAATGCTACTGGTTCGGAAGCTCCCTGGAACTGCACTTGATCGCAAGTTGGTGTGTTCAATCGCCGTGCGCTCGATTGTACTTGGCTGATGATTGATCGCAATCACAGAATGCCAATCCGTAATCCTGAAACAGAAAACATAAAAGTTAGGGAAACAAAAAATATTATTATTTTTTTTATTTTTGCTAACAACTAAATTAAAATTTTTGAAAATTACAATAACAAAGCTAAAGAAAATAATTTTAAACAAAATTCGCCGCAATCCCCGACAACGGCGCCAAAAACTTGTTGTGCAAATATCTACCTAAATTAATAGGTAAATAATTGTACTTTTACCTGCAAGTGCACACAGTCAACATAGTAGTATATGGTGCAAGTACAGGATCATTCTCATCAGGATTGCTGAATTTTTCGTTTAAAAATAAATTCCTTAAATGAAACAGAGATTGATTGAGTTAATAATAATAAAAAGGTAGGGCTTTGATATCCCCCACTAATTATATTCAACTAATATAACAATATGTCAATGCTTTGATCACGTTATGCATATCTAATGTTTGTCAACCTAAGGGCATGAGTGTATACTACTTAAGCGATAGATTTCCCTAAACAACGAGTTAGGCATGGGTGTATACTCTAACTCTTTTCTTTCCTAAAGGATTTAGCGTGGTATATACTGAGTTGTTCTTTAGAAAAGCATATGTTCTATGAAAATCAACAAACACACGAGGCCTAGGGCATGGGTGTATACTCCCGGTTCCCCATGTTGATTAACCCAAGAATCTAAAACCAGGACTCGGTCATCCAATTTGATCTAAAAAACTAGTTCATACCACATGCATATGATGATCAGGCACACACATATAAGGAATTCATGCAAGCAGGTATTAATCAAGTTAAATAGCACAACAAGATCATCACAAAGGCGTCAATATTGAAATATTAATTAAACATAACTAGGGCTTCAATCAAGCCCTACTAAATAAATTAGCTACACATAGAGTTGATGTTAAACATCTTCATAAAAGAAAAGAAAGGAATAAACCCGAGACTTGAACTTCAAGAGCTCCTCCTCTTTCCTTACAAATTATCTCTATTCTAGAGGCTTAAGGGTCTATTTATATGTTTTAGAAGTCCTTGGCAAAGTAGTAAACCTAGGGATTTCATAGGGTTTTGAGACCTATTACAAATGGGAGTTGGGAAACCCTAATATGGAAAGAGTGACACTTTAGCCGCCACTTGATGTGTCTCCTGCACATGGCCTACTTTGTGCTGTGTGCTGTCAAGTACTGTGCTTAATCGCAGGTACCCTGCAATTGATTGCAATACCAGGGAGCTCCAATTTTCTCCTCTTCTCTTTCTGTGCCCAAATCATCTAGATCTACTTCATTTTCTTCCAAAAGCCTGCAAAAGTATGAAAAACACAAAAAAAGAATTAAAATGGCCTAATTAACTAAAACCAAAGGATTAAAACATGCAAGTTAAGGGCTGAAAATATAAATATTTTAGCACTTATCACAAGGATAAGGAGGATTTACAATTTTATTAAGATTTATATGGAGTTAGGTAAATAGACTTAATGTGAAAGATGATGGAAAATTGCTAGTTAGAAATTTAGTGGGTTATTGAAAGAGAAGTCACATTATTTTGGATGCCGAAAATTCAATGAGTGACCTTAAATAAATCTGTTTTAGGACCTTATACAATGATGAGAAATGAAGATTTTAAAAGTGGTTTCATGATTTTTGGACGCTTGTAGAAGGAGTTACGATTTTTAGAAAATGCAAGTGTCAAAACAGGAATTTCAATCAAACAGAGCCATAGAATTTCTAGGAACTTTTGAGGTACTGGGTTGTTATGATTTTTGGATATGTGGTAATTCTTTGAATGAGGAAAATTTCAAGCCAAATTTCGTGTCATTTAGAGTTTAATTGAAAGAGATATGATTTTTCTAAATTTAATAGGTCAAGTTGTCAAGTAGTTAAAGTACCTGTGATATGGGAAATTAATTGGATAGGTTAACGATTCTAGTAGGCCACAATTTTTGGTATGTGGTAGTCAAAAGATTTATTTTTATTGAGGATTAATTATAAAATTTTATGACTACATATTGATAGGTTCATGTCAATACACCTAAGTGTTAAGTTATAAGCATTGCATGCCTAATAGACCCACTTGGTTGACATCTAAAATTACAGATGGCATACAACATGCTCCCATTGCTTTCTCGGTGAACACTTGGGCATCTAAGGTGTCAAGCTTACTTGACACTTGTACTAGTTTAGCAGGTGGGTAGAGTACATGCGGCTAGCTCTTACATCTTACAAAGGGGAGCAATTTTCCCCACATTTGCTCACAACTCAAGTGAGCATGAGAGGAGGGAGAGAAACGAAAGGGTGTGCTACCAGGAAAGAAAAAAATAATAATAATAAAGTAAAAGACAAGAAATAGAAAGGAAAAGAAAGAAAATAGAGAAGAAAGAAAAGAAAGAAGGGAAAGAAAGAGGAGGATGAATAAAATAATAATAATAAAAAAAAAAAATATGAGAACACTCCAAGGAATTGTGAGTTGAATGCAGAATCAAATTATGGACATGCAATGCCAGGTAAGGGGACACAATACCAAAAACACCAACATATTTTATTAAAAATCTTTTGAAAAATGTCGGAGATATTATAAATCATTCACTTACATGATTTGAAATTGCACTTCCTTTCTTATTTTAATGCCAAGTTTTATTTCTCATTTTGATGAGTTATGCATGAATGTGATTATGAATATAAGGAGCTCTCAAAGTTTCATGGTATTATACCATTATAGAAGAAGATCATATGAACTGTTACATGTTCATTCATGTTCATAAATGTTTAACCCGAGGCACGATTATAGTCACGATCGGTACCTCATGGCTAGCATGGCAAGCGCACCGAAGGATGGTTATGAGAAGGTGTGTGCTACTGGCCATGTGGCCTTCAGCTAAGGAAGTTCCCAACCTAGTAGCTCTCCCCTGTGACGACAGGATGAACATATAGGTCTTTCGGGACAAGCCAACATGCGCCGCTCATGGTAAAATTGCAGTGTCAAGTCAAAGGGTAAAACAATTATTTTGGGAGAAAAGTAAAAGGAAGTGCTTACTCATTTTGCAACTATCATGCTTTATTATGCTATTCCACATAAATTGTATTGTGCATGACAGAGATTATGACATAAAAATTTGCACAACATGTTTTATAGCATCTTGGTGTTGTGGCTACATACTGAGTTGTCGAACTCATCCCTTCTCCCTATACATCTTTTTCAGATTACCCTATATATTGTAATACTGAGGACAGGGGTACCGGTGGACCTCTTGTTAGATAAAGTCTCGATAATCTGGGACTAGCAGGAGCAGTAGCAGTAGAAGTGTTTAGGACTCCATTCTATAGACTAGACTGCTTGGGACAAGCATAGACTGTGTAACTTTATTGTTTTTTGAGATTATTGAATACTAGCATATTTTGTGTTTGTGAGTTCATAATAATGAGAGTTGACATTACTTTGGTGATGTTATGTTTCTATGGTGAACATATGGTAGGAGAAATAATCTTTTTTTAAATGAGAATATGTTACAATTGCTCTCAATCGCTCTACCTCCAGAACTTGGGGCAATACAATGGCTGGGCCTTGGTCACGAAACCATTGGATTCAAAGCCCACACACACACACATTTGACCATAAAGTTAACATGTATAGTAAACCCATGGCCGTTATCTTGCACGTACTAGTGTACCATGTCATACGATGCAGTTTATCTTATCAATCTTTTACATGCATAGTTTTACAAGCCTCATTGTTATCTTACTAATCAACACACGTTTTCACAAAAGAGAGTTCACAATAGTTGCAAAATGTATTTCATGAGAGTTGCAAAATATGCATGTTTGATATATATAAAATAGACGTGCAATGCGAGAAAAGTAACAACAAGCATCCATATGAGTTTGTACTCACCCAGCTCGTAAGGTTCCTCTGTAAAATTCCTTTGAGGCTCAATAACCTCGAATACTGAGAAAAGACCAATCATTAGTTCTAAATCTAACTAAAACGTACCTAGAACATGGAAATAGAGGTTATTGGACGACTGGCCAAAGTGGCGTTCCCTAGAACACTTCTAACCGGATGTTTGGATTCGTGGCCGTACGTTCTCCCGGATGGCTCATAAGTCTGGTCTCATGGTTGTACGTCCACTCATAAAGTTTCAGGTAGAACCTCATTTGGTTCAACCATCCTCCGATCCTCCCAACTGGTTCTAAAGCTACCAAAAGGATATCTAGGTCCTCCTATCTCAAAACAACGTCTCCATGCAAAAAGGAAATATGCCAACAAGAATTAAATGCTATACCAACTTAAACCAAGATTAAGGTCAAGAACGTAACTACAAGCTACAAACTACCAACTAAGCTAACTATGAAAAGCACTTAAGCAACATAACAACTATGTAATAAGCTAGGCTTAGAAGGTTACCTCCTTGAAGCCAAAAACCTCCAAGAATCACTCCTCCTTCTCCAAGAACTCACAAAACTCACAAGAACACACTCGCAAGAGGATTTTTGCAAAGCCTGGGGCGTAAATGGCGTGTGAAATGTTGAGGGTAGGGGGTATTTATAGTAGAGGGTGCTACCAACTATTTTGAAATGTAGCAAACGTTCAGGTACTATTGGGGCGTACGTCCGGTACACTTTATCCAGCAGTCCAAAGGTTGTAGCATACATCCAAGTACTAACCAAGGGGTATTCCAAAAGTAGCATACATTCGTGTGGTCCCCAGCGTACGTCCTTGTACAATTGTTAAGAGTATGGCGTACAATTGTCAGGGTACGTCTGGTGGTCCCCATGCATACATCCTCTGCTACAGACAAGAGTGTACATCCGGTAACCCTAGCGTACGTC
>NC_081545.1:12440336-12441820 GCF_901000735.1 Corylus avellana | reverse complement strand
GGCGCTTTTGGCATAGTAACCGTCCGAATTAGGAAAATTCTATTTCACAACGAATTATAGTATTTTAAGTTAGCTTTCCAATGCCTTTTGAATCACTTCAATCCAATATTTGAGCGGAAAGTTATGGTTAAAAGACTAAGACATATGCAGAATCTAAATTTGAATCCAATCCAAAATTTTATCCAATCTGATCTTTATTCCGATTTAACCTTTTCTTGGATTTGGTTAAACTTAACCACATCATCTAGGTCTTCTCAAAATATGCTTTCTTCCAAACTTTGCATTTTTCCCTTGAAAGCTGTAGTTTTTCTTTAATGACCTACAAAACATTAAAAACACAAAACTAACACAAAATATTAAATAACGACACAGCTAAAGGATTAACTAATGTAAATAAAGGGGTCCAAATATGCAATATTTGGCACTTATCAGTCGACATCCTCACAAGTTGTAACAAATCCATTTTTGTAAGTCAACAAGGGGGTCGTAGTCGATGTTACCCACACTATATCAACCATCGTCAAACTTGACGAGCCCTAAATTCACCAAAACAAGTAGTTCCACATGGAGTCAAGAACGTGGGTATCTTTGACATGATGCCATACTTCCTAGCTAGAAGCAAGCTTATCTTAATTGACTACTCTTAGACAATCCCAATATAACGGTTACCCATAACCATAACGGATAGGCATTCAGTCCAAGACAAAAGAAATTAACCATACAAATAAAATCCTTATACCTTAATGTAAAGACATGAAAGACATCGTAGTTAGTGTTTCCTACACTCTACTAGTCCTCGTCAATCTCGACACCCAATTCGATTGACTTAGATACAGCCCGGATCAATGGGTTTCTATGCCAAAACCCTATATAGAAAAACAAACTCTTTCTTACTCGACTATCCCTTTAACCAAAATAGGAATACGTATACTATCAGAGTACAATCTTGAGAAAAAGAGTAATACCCAATCAAGCCTTGAACAAATGCAGATAATATTTTTGCATGTCCTACTCCACTTCTCACCATGATGCTTCCTCAACACCATGATCTTCACCAGCTCCTCGGTGCACGTCGATCCTTCCTGGATCTTCAAACGTTCGTATTTCACCACTAAGTCTAGTTAGCGATGTACTTCCTTAATACCGAGACATGAAAAACATCATGTGTTCTAGCCAAGTCTGGGGGTAAGGCAACTCTATATGCCAATCTCCCCACTCATTGGGTGATCTCAAACAGTCCAATAAATTGGGGACTGAGCTTCCCCTTCTTCCCAAACTGCATCACTCCCCTCATTGATGATATTTTAAGGAACACATGATCTCCTACTTCAAATTCTGAAGGTCATCTCCAGTTATCAGCCTAGTTCTTCTACCGACTCTAGGATGCACTCATTCTTTGTCTGAAGGTAAGCACTTTTTCATGAGTATGTTGACTCATTTCAGGCCCCAACGTTGTCTCTCCCCAACGTTGTCCCAATACAAGG
>NC_081545.1:12422628-12440236 GCF_901000735.1 Corylus avellana | reverse complement strand
ACTTCTTTTGCCTCAACAGACATATGTACCCGATAAATCCTTATTCCATTCAGGTACAAAAAGATCCTCTAGAATCTCTTATCTCATATGTAACCCAAAATCATGTATAGAACTGAAAAACAAGGGCAAGAGGATAGGAATACCTGAATGAGCAGATGTGGTGCATATCATACCCCCAAACTTGTATGCAAAAACACATGTCTTGAAAAGGAAGGTGATACTCCAAGCAAGAAGAAGTCAAATGCACACATTGTTTTCATATAATCAAACTATAAAAAAGAAACAACAATGGAGAAGATAAAATGTGGAAGGAGATCATGTAGCCTGGCCTAATGGAGGACTTGAGCACATAGTGCCTACGCTCGAACCTATGAAGTTGACTCATCTAATCAAAATATATGGGATCCGCAAAGTCAATGGAATCCACATACTTGATGTGCTCAGTGCCCTCTTACCCTTAAGTTTAAATTTGAAACACCAATCTTCTCTTCTCTTGGACCAAAGAGAATAAATTTTACATATTGAAAGGTAATTCATAATGTCTGCAAAACACGGTAGATCACTCTAAGTATTCTCAAACAGTTTCTCATCTAAAAGGGAATCATGAGCTGGAATAAAATGAGGAGAATACTGTTGTGCAAATATCTACCTAAATTAATAGGTAAATAGTTGTACGTTTTACCTGCAAGTGCACAAGGTCAACATAGTAGTATATGGTGCAAGTACAGGATCATTCCCACGAGGATTGCTGGATTTTCATTTAAAAATAAATTCCTTAAGTAAAACAGAGATTGATTGAGTTGATAATAATAAAAAGGCAGGGCTTTGATATCCACCACTAATTATATTCAACTAATATGACAATATGCCAATGCTTTGATCATATTATGCATATCTAATGTTTGCCAACCTAAGGGCATGGGTGTATACTTCTTAAGCTATTGATTTCCTTAAGCAACGAGTTAGGCATGGATGTATTCTCTAACTCTTTTCTTCCCTAAAGGATTTAGCATGGTGTATACTAAGTTGTTCTCTAGGAAAGCATATACTCCGTGGAAATTGACAAACACATGAGGCCTAGGGCATGGGTGTATACTCCCGGTTCCCCATGTTGATTAACCCAAGACCCGCGGTGTGGATTCTTTTGTTACTTTTATTAAACCCAGGACTCGGTCATCCAAATTGATTTAACTAACTAGTCCATACCACATGCATATAATGGCCAGTCACATACATATGAATAATTCATAAAAACAGAAATTAATCAAGTTAAATATCACAACATGATTATCACAAAGTCGCCAATATTGAAATATTAAATAAACATAATTAGGACTTCAATTTAGCCCCCCTTAAGAGTTAGTTACACATAATGAAAATAAAACTAAAAAGAAAAAGGAAAGAAAGAACCGAAGGGTAGCCTCCAATTCCTCTACCCAAAGTTGTGCCTCTTCCAAGGATGTTTCAAGGATGTTTATTCTTGAGGTTTAGAGGTCTATTTATAGGCTTTAGATGTCCTTGACAAACTAGTAAACCTAGGAATTTCGTAAGGTTTTAATCCTATTTCAATTAGGAGTTGGAAAACCCTAATATGGAAGGAAAAGGGAGTCTGTCCGCAGCTTCTTGAATTCTCCAATGCACAAGTGCGATCGATCACAAGTCACCTGTGATCGATCACACTACCAAAAACTCCAACTTTTCCAAAATTCTCTCTTTGAGCCCAAATCTTCCAAATTTACTTCATTTTCTTCCAAAAGCCTACAAAAGTATGAAAAACACAAAAAGGAATTAAAATGACCTAATTAACCAAAACCAAAGGATTAAAACATGCAAGTTAAGGGCTGAAAATATGAATATTTTAGCACTTATCAAATACTCAATTTGCTCCTCCTTCCTCTCTTCCATGTGATTTTTGACCACTTTCCCATTCCTCAGTGTGATGATAGCTTGCTCATGGTAAGAAGTACTCCCATCCACCATGTAGTGTCCCTTGGGATTGGCCACCGGCTGAGTTGGAAGCTTTCCTTCTTCTCTCCTATTGAGGGTGTTGGCTATTTGTTCGAGTTGAGCATCTATTTTGGAAATGGATTGGGAGTGAGAATGCAGCAGTTGATCATTGGCCTCCAGTCTACTGAGAATAGCTAACACCTTTTCTTCAAAGCCAGAACTCCTTGGAGGAGGTTGCTTAGCCTGGAATTGTTGTTGTGGAGCTGATTGATATTGAGGGGAATAATTGGAATGGTCATTGAACTGCGGATATGATTGACGGTGTAGTTCATGAAATCGTGGAGCATAATTTTCAGGAGCTTGAGCTTACCATGAGAGATTAGAATTGTTGCTCCATGCCAAGTTATAGGAATCAGAATAAGGGTCATTCCTCGGTCTAGAGAATGTTGTGTTCATATGCTCTTAAGAATAATTTGAAAATTGTCCAGCGGTAAGACAATCTATAACATGATGATAAAGACTATAGCAATATGAACATGGTTCATGGGGTATTGGAATAGAAGGAGAGGTGGTAGGGGTAGAGAGAGATGCTAAAAGTTAGTTGCATCTTCGATTCAACTATGCATAGTATGCACTATGATCCTCAAAAGAGTGCACATTTCATGCTCACTGTCTACCATGAATGTATCCCCACATGAACTAAACTAAGAAACCTAAAATAAAATAACAAAAGAATAGAAAAACAAAAACTCACAGCAAGTCCAAATAGTGCAGCTTCGGAGATGGCCCGTAATTGTGTTGTGTTGCCACTATGTTGAATGGGGATCTATGCTTAAGCTCAGTGAGGAGGCACTCAAGCATACTGAAGAAGACCCGAGTGCGATCAAACGCACATAAGATAGGCTCGAGTGCAATTGGGCAAAATCGCCTAGGCAATTCTAGACCCAAAACAAAAGAATAATAATAGAACAAAAACAAAAATAAAGAAAACAAATCAGAAAAAAAAAAAAAAAGATTAGACAAATAAATAGAAACAAAAAAGAATTAAGTTAAATTCAATCTTTCAAAACTTAAACAACACAACCGTTAAGCAGTCGCTGGCAACGACGCCAAAAATTGATGTGGTCTTTTTGTGTGCAAAAATATCAATAATAAAATACCACTCGCAATAGCATGAATCCTTATAGTGTAGGGCTATATTGAGGGTGTCGAACCTTAAGAATTGCACTAGGTTGTTATCAAGTTCTGTAGAGTTAAAAATAACTTAATTAAAAGATGATTGTTTGTTTCTAGATTTATAAAGTAAATGCATAAAGTAGATTGTGATGAGAGAGAAAATAAGGGGTTGATTTTATCACTAACCACATAACAATGGTCAATCACAAATTAACAAGGGAAATTCATACTATGCATGATATATGGCTCGTCTCACTCGAGTAGTCAAGAAAATACCATAATTAAGAAATAAGTATAATCCATCTTCGGTTGACATGGACCATGTGCCCAACCTCTAAATGCGGTACGGTTCGTCTTCCCTAGGTATGGACTATCAAATATCTTAATCAGTTACAGACAATCAATGGATAAGCATAACTCATCTTAGGTTAGTACCAATAGTCTACCTAAATTACACTAAACTAGGGTGTAAACAAATTCGCCTTCCCTAGACATGGCTTATCAAATCTTATTGATCATATATTAATTAAAACTGTTATATAACAATCATTCATATAATCACAGAAATATGAATGCTCGAGTTCAATCAATATAAAGAGCTTTCTAAGACAAGAGAAAAATTTCATAATGATTGAATATAAACATTAAGACCAATTTTCACAGTTATACAACCATCATGCAGATATAAAATCCCAAATTAAAATACAATTAAACCATTGTTACTTAGAATTGGATTCGTCCAGATTTGGGTTGTTATATTGCGGGACGATTTCAACATAGCAATCGTCCGAATTAGGAAAATCTTATTTCACATTGATTTGTATTATTTTGAGTTAGCTTTCCAATGCTAATTCTTTCACCTCAATCTGATACTTAAGCTGAAAGTTACGGTCAAAATTTTGAGACATGTGAAGAATCCGAAATGTAATCCAATTTGATTTTAACTCCAATTTGAGAAATTCTGATTTAATCATTTCCTTGATTTGATTAAACATAACCACATCATATATGTCATCTATTATGAATGGTTAGGTTTAACCACATCTTCTAGGTCTTCTTGATAAACACAGAATGTTGCACATTTAAACCCCTTAAACTCGCATATGTTAATTTCTTAGCATTGTTATTTGTTTGATTTTGTTTTGTTTTTGTGTTTCAGGGTTTTAAAAGCAAGATGCAATAAACTCCATTGAAATTGGGCTTAAAGGACATTTTGGAAGCATATTAAAGGCCTAAGATCGACCATGCCAGCAAAAGGTCTTGAGGTTCCTCACCCTGCTTCACCTTAATTGTTATTTGGCACCTGTTGTGCAAAATATTACCTAAATTAATAGGTAAATAATTGTACATTTTACCTGCAAGTGCACAAGGTCAACATAGTAGTATATGGTGCAAGTACAGGATCATTCCCACGAGGATTGCTGAATTTATGTTTAAAAATAGATTCCTTAAGCAAAAGCAAAACAAAGATTGATTGTTGAAGTGATAATAATAAAGGGTAGGGCTTTGATATCCACTACTAATTATATTTAGCTAATATAACAATATGCCAATGCTTTGATCAAGTTATGCATATCTAATGTTTGTCAACCTTAGGGCATGGCATATACTCCTAAGGCTATAGATTTTCCTAAGCAACAAGTTAGGCATGGCGTATACTCTAGCTCTTTTCATTCCTAAGGGATTTAGCATGATTTATACTAAGTTGTTCCTTAGGAAGGCATATGTTCTATGGAAATCGACAAACACATGAGGCCTAGGGCATGGCATATACTCCTGGTTGTCCATGTTGATTAACCCAAGAACCCGGTGTGGATTTCTTTTGTTACTTATGTTAAACCTAGGACTCGGCCATCCAAATTGATTTAACTAACTAGTCTGTACCACATGCTTATGTTGATTAGGCACACACATATGAGGAATTCATGCAAGTAGGTATTAATCAAGTTGAATAGCACAACAAGATCATCACAAAAGCGCCAATATTTAAATATTAACAAAACATTACTAGCGCTTCAATCAAGCCCTACTAATTAAATTAGCTACACATAAAGTTGATGTTAAACATCTTCATAAAATAAAAGAAAAGAAAGGAAAAGAATAAATCCGAGACTTGAACTTGAAGAGCTCCTATTCTTCTCCTTACCAAGTGTACCAATTCTAGAGGCTTAAGGGTCTATTTATAGGCTTTAGAAGTCCTAGACAAAGTAGTAAACCTAGGGAATTCGTAGGGTTTTCAGACCTATTACAAATTGGAATTGGAAAACCCTAATATGGAAATATTGTCAATCCAGCCGCCACTTGATAAGTCTCCTGCGCACGGGTGCGCTCAATTGCAGCCCGTGTGCGCTCGATCACATGTCTACGATCATTTTTTTTTGTCATGCACTCGATCGCTCCTGGCCTATTTCCTGCTATGTCCTCTCAGGTATTGCGCTCTATTGCAGGTACCCTGTGATTAATTGCAGTACCAGGGAGCTCCAATTGTCTTCATTTCATCTTTTGAGCTCAAATTACCTAGTTTTACTTCTTTTTCTTCCAAAAGCCTGTAAAAGTATGAAAAACACAAAAAGGAATTAAAATGGCCTAATTAATTAAACCAAAAGAT
This sequence comes from Corylus avellana, assembly GCF_901000735.1. Classification (NCBI taxonomy): domain Eukaryota; kingdom Viridiplantae; phylum Streptophyta; class Magnoliopsida; order Fagales; family Betulaceae; genus Corylus; species Corylus avellana. The sequence goes on along the minus strand of NC_081545.1, from coordinate 12,434,505 downwards.
TAAAACACGCAAGTTAAGGGCTGAAAATATGAATATTTTAGCACTTATTAGCACCTTTTCTCAAGCGCCCCAGCACATGGGCTAGAGCGCACATGTGTTTGAGCGCACTACTTCTTAAGCTCGAGCGCAATCTTCCTTAGGCTCGAGCGCATACGATTTCTAGAGTGCGGAAAAAACCTTTTTCCACCTTGAATTAGGTTTTTAATCCCCAACTTGGACTAGGAAACTGACTGATGTGGTATTTTTGTGACCAAAAATATTAATTATAAAAATAACCACTCACAATAGGATGAATCTTGTAGGATAGGGCTATATTGAGGGTGTCGAACCTCAAGGACTACAGGGGTTTTATTATCTAAATTCGAAAGATTAAAATTAACTTAATTAAAAATAGAATTAATTTGATTTTCTTTAAAGCTTAAAGTGAATGAAAATAAAAGAGATTTAAAATAAGAGAGAGTGTAGGGTATTGATTTCACCTCTATCCGAACAACAATGGTTAATCATAATTAATCCCAGAAATTCATTCTATGTATGTTATAAATAAACAAGAAACTACCTTATTAAAGAATAAGCATAATCTATCTTCGGTTGGCACGGATCGTCCACCTAACTATTAAGATGCGGTACGACCTATCTTCCCTAGGTATAAATTATCAAATTCTTTAACTGGATACATACAATCAATGAAAAAGTGTAACCCATCTTCGGTTGGCACAGACTGTCTACCTAAATTACACTAAACTAGGGTGTAGTACAATCTGTCTTCCCTAGGTATGGCCCATCAAATCTTATTGATTATATGTCAATTAAACCCATTGTATAACCATCATCCTCATAATCACAAAAAACAAGAATGATTTGATTTCAATAAAAGTAAAATACTTTCTAAGACAAGAGAAGAATTTCACAAATATTGATTTTGGAATTTAAGAACAATTGTATTTAATATGAAGAACAGAAATCAATTGTAGCAATCCTCATAATTATACAATCAACATGCATAAATTGAAAATCTAGAAATTAAATACAATCAAACCATTGTGCTTGGATATTAAATACAATCAAACTATTATGCTTGGATAAGGTTACATCAACACCCTAAGAAGGGGTTTAGCCGCTCATGATCTTCTAAGCTCCAAAGACAAATTTCTAATTTCTAGCTCTAGGAAGCGGTGTGTTTTTCTCAATGCTTAGAGACCTATTTATAAGGATTAGGAGAACCCTAGAAGCCCTAAGAATCCCAAAGAAAATCGTAAGTCAGTCTCCCAATCGGATTCAGAGACCTAGAAAAACATCCTTTCTCAATTTCGGACTCATTGTTGTCTTTGCCGCCCGTGTGCGCTCGAGCGCATCGTAGTTGCGCTCAAGCGAACTGTAGCTACAGTAACATGCTACTATAACTCCACTACAGTAAATTGCTACAGTAACTGCTATTGTGAATTCCCTACAGTACTGCTACAGTGATGCTACAGTATTTGAAATGCATTTTGAGCCCAAAATCAATGATTTTCTTGTATCTTTATTAAACACCTGAAAACACAAAAACAAACCAAAATCAAACAAATAACAATGATAAGGAATTAACATATGCAAATTAAGGGGCTCAATTGTCCAACATTCGACGCTTATCACACCCCCAAACTTACATATTGCTAGTCCCTTAGCAATACAAAATAGAAAATAAATTGAAAAACAAAAAGATAAATCCATCTTTCGTGGGATGTACGGTTGCATTTAGCTTATGCAACAAGCCTTTTAAACCCCTAGGCATTCCCTAGAGGACGAGTGAAGTCTCGTGAGGGTTTTCCAGGAATGATACCCACAAACATTGTCATCATTATGTCATTCAAAAGGATAAAGCATCACAAAAATAATGGTTCTCATTCATTAGCAAGCTTAAAATTATAAACTCCATCTTCAAAATTCCAAAGAATTTACAAGTCAAATCACTTACAAATGGCAAATTGAGATACACAAATTTCAATTAGTGCAAGGTGAAGTAACACATAGTCATGAGGCTTCAAAATAATTCCAATATGAATGAATCACCATCTCAGAATTTATAGGACTTCATATCAAATGAAACAACCAAGGCATACATTTTTTCTTTTTGGTTGTAGGCTGTGCAATGCTTAGCTCCTTTAATCTTTCTAGTTGACCCATGTATCAAGTGTTAGGCCAATGTCTCCCAAACCAAATGGCTTTCGGGAACTAGGTGTAAAGACACCCCTAAGGACTTACAAACTCGAGTCAAAAAGGCTACGAAGCTAAGCTAGCAATTTTATTAATCAACGCAAAAATTTCACCTTTTGACGCGAACACTCACTGCTTAATGAGGTAAGAGGTACGGTTACTCAATGAAAAATTCAAACTTTATATATATATATATATATATATATTTTTTTTTTCTTTTATTTTTTTTATATAGCATGCCAAAGTTATTCATCCAATATGTCACCCAACAGAATTCAAGACATTGAAAAACAAACACAATTGGTTTCGAAATTCATACCTCACAGACATGTGCTAGTGTGCTCAAGATAGATTTAAATTGAAACAAGAAGCATCTCATGTTGCCAAAAGTAAGTAACAGGACTTAAAATCCCTAAGTCATATGATCATGTGTTCATAACTTTAAGCCTATCAATGAAATTTAAACTAGAATCAAAGCTCAACCATATGCTTAAGAATGACATAACAACAAAAATGGACCATGTTTTATTTTTCCATACCCCCAAACTTGAATCATACACTGCCCCCAATGTATGCATAGAACTAAAGAATAAGATCAAGAGTATAGGAATACCTGAATGAGCAGATGGGGGCATATTATACCCCCAAACTTGAATGCAAAAACATGTCGTAAAAAAGGTGATACTCCAACCAAATACCAATCAAGTGCATACATTGTTGTAAAATATAAGCAAATAATGAAGCAACAATGAATAAAATAAACCTAGATGGAGATCATGTACCCTGGTGGAGTGAGGAGTCAAGCGCACAGGGCCTGCGCTTGATCCTATGAGGTATTTCTCAATGTAAGTCCAAGTCCCGAAGGATCATACCTCGTTCCTTCAGAAGTCCAAGCAAGCTCTTCCACCCCTTCTTCTTTATGATCACGTAGCACTCCACAAGGAAGAGGATTCCTCTTAACATCCCGAAACTGCTTCTCCCAACTAATAGGTCTTAATGCTCCCCGTGATGATGTTCAGGGTGTTTGTCCCGAACTGGTTTCATGATCAACCTCTTGTCTCTATGGGAGTTCTACAAAACTGGGGTAGCTCGGGAATTTGCCAAAAAAATTTCCACCCCAATGAAATCCACTTCAGCAACCTTTGAATGAAATATGTCCCTTGTGGGGCTGTCATCAGGTGGTGGAGTACTTGAAGTGAGAGGCATAGGCTCCGGTGGGTTGCTCCATGATAGAACTTCAGATAGAGGATCTGGAGGTGGGTCATCAGCAGTTTCTCCATTGTCATCCAAGAAGAAGCATGCATTCTAATCAGGCGCATTCTGGAAGGCATTGAAGAGGTTCAATCTGATCTTCATATTCCCAAAAGAGATCTTCATTACTCCGGTCCGGCAATTGATGCATGCATTGGTTGTGGCAAGGAAAGGACGCCCAAGGATGACTAGAATCTGCTTCTCTAGATTTAAGACCGGTTCTGTGTCCAGAACTATAAAATCAATTGGATAGTAGAACTTGTCCACCTTGATAATGACATCTTCCACAATCCCACGGGGTTTCTTGATCGAGTGGTTAGCCAATTGCAAGACAGTACTTGTCGGTTTCAATTCCCCTAAGCCTAGTTTCTAATATACCGAGTATAGAAGTAGATTAACACCAGCTCCTAAGTCGAGGAGAGCTCTCTCAATCTCAGTGTTTCAAATGACGCATGAAATTGTAGGTGCTCCAGGGTCTTTGAACTTTGGAGTAGTGTTATGCTGAATCAGAGAGCTTACTTGCTCGGTGAGAATGACCTTCTTGGGAATGTGCTTCTGATTCTTCCTCTTTTGAGTGCACAAGTCCTTGAGAAATTTTGCATAGGCTGGAATTTGCTTGATGGCATCAAGGAGTGGGATGTTGATTTGAACCTGCTTGAAGGTTTCCATCATGTCTTGTATCTTCTCTCCTTGTTTCCCAAGTGGTAGGGTGCCTTAAGCGGCTTTGGGAATGGGACCTTAGGCTCATATGGTACCTCAGGAGTGGGGACAGATGATGAAGATGCCTCGATGCTTACTTGTTTACCCTTGTCCTGATGTAGATTCTGTGGGCCTCAATTTGCTCATCCTTATTTTCTTCCACATGATTTTCAACCAGTCTGCCGCTTTGTAATGTGGTGACGGCTTGAACTTGCTCCAGATGAGGCGTGCTTTCTTCTACCATGTATAGTCCCCTAGGGTTGGTCACTGGCTGACTTGGAAGCTTTCCATCATCCCTCTTGTTGAGGGCATTGGCAAGTTGTCCTACTTGAGCTTCTAGCTTGGCAATGGATTGGGAATGTGAGTTTACTATTTCCTCTTGAGATTTGACCGTCTGCTTTATCTCACCTGCCAGCTCACTCATCATTTTTAGCATCCGATCCTCAAAATTAGAATCTGAGGGAGGTGGTGCGGCCTGGTATTACTGCTGTGGAGGCTGGTAAGTGGAATGAGGTTGGTAGGGCTGCCTATCGGATTGAGCTTGATTGTGTGGCTCTAGGGCTCGATTGCCCGCATTTGAGTTCTTCCATGAGAAATTTGGATGATTTCTCCACCCGAGGTTGTAAGTATTTGAATATGGATCATTACCCGATCTGGAGAAAGCTGAATTAACCTGCTCATTAGCAATATCAGTATAATTTCCAGTAACAGGGCAGTTTATTTTCGTGATGTATAGGATTAGAACAGAATGAGCATGATTCGGGTAGTGTGTGCGTGTGAGCAGCATTAGGAGCAAAACCAGCAGTCATCCATTGGTCTAGCTTCTTGGTGATAGCCTCAACTACTTGGTTGGCCATGTTTAGGGAATGGCCTACTTCATACAAACTTTTTGTCTTGAGTGCTTTAGGTGCTGGTGCCCTTCATCTGGTGGAAACCTGCTGAAGAGAATTGTTACTCAAATTTTCAAACATAGACCATGCTTCATCTTCGCTTTTAACATGAATGTTCCTCCACATGATGCATCCACCATTTTTCTATTGGACTCGGTCAGGCCATCATAGAAGCACTGCATTAGCTGCCATTTCGGGACAGCGTGGTGTGGACATGATCTAAGTAAGCTCTGCAGCCTCTCCCAAGTCTCATGGAAATCTTCTCCCTCATATTGGGAGAAGCCAGTGATAGCTCTCCTAGTGTCATTGGTCATTCCTATGGGAAAATACTTCTTAAGAAATTCTTGCTCTAATTGAGCCCAAGAAGTGATGGAGTTGGGTGTTAAGGACTGGAACCAATGTTTGGCTTTTTCCTTAAGGGAGAAAGGAAAAAGACGCATCCTTAGGGCATCTTCAATGAATCCATTCATTTTAATGGTAGAACAAATTGCTTCAAAATCACTGAGGAAGTCATAAGGATTTTCAGTGCTATGCCCTAGGAAAGAAGGTAAACTTTGTATAGTGCTGGGCTTAATCTCATAGTGGGCAGCCGTAACTTCTGGCAGCCGAAGACATGTGTGAGTAATGTAAGTGGTAGGAAGATAATGATCTTGCAAAGGCACGTAATTAGCGTCTCCCATGGTCTCAGTGGGACACTCTTCTAGCAAATTAGGAGTCCTTTGGGATCTAATTTGTCTAAGAGTGCATTCAATTTCAAGGTTGCAAGAAATTAATGGAAAAGACAAAGAATGGTGACCTAGCATAAACAAAGCAGAAAATAAATAAAAAGAACAGACAAAATACGCTAAAACAGGAAAGCAAAGTTCACAAACGGCCTTAGATGCACTTAGGTTTTGGATGCAGGTTGCCACAAGTGAGCTCAATCGCACGGCAGGGTGTGCTTGAGCTTACTGCCGCAGATGGGTGCGAGCATAGGGGGGAGGGCTCGAGCGCTGCTAGCTTGATTCCTACTGGACTGCATCCGTGTGCTTAATCGCATGCGACCTGCGCTCGATCACAGTCACAGAGAAGGCAGCTACGGACCTATTTGCAAATTCTAAAATAAAAATAAAACACAAAACAAAATTAAAGTTAGCAACTTAAAGCAAAAAAATAAATTATTAAGCTAAAATTGATCCTTAAATTTAGATAATGAAACCGTTAAGCAGTCCTCGGCAACGGCACCAAAAATTGATGTGGTATTTTTGTGACCAAAAATATCAATTATAAAAATAACCACTCGCAATAGTATGAATCCTGTAGGATAGGGCTATATTGAGGGTGTCAAACTTCAAGGACTGCAGGGGTTTTATTATCTAAATTCGAAAGATTAAAATTAACTTAATTAAAAAGAGAATTGATTTGATTTTCTTTAAAACTTAAAGTGCATGAAAATAAAAGAGATTTAAAATAAGAGAGAGTGTAGGGTATTAACTTCACCTCTATCTGCACAACAATGGTTAATGATAATTAATGCCAGAAATTCATTCTATGCATGTTATATATAATCAAGAAACTACCCTATTAAAGAATAAGCATAATCTATCTTCGGTTGGCACAGATCGTCCACCTAACCACTAAGATGCGGTATGACTTGTCTTCCCTAGGTATAAATTATCAAATTCTTTAACAGGATACATACAATCAATGAATAAGTGTCACCCATGTTCGGTTGGCACAGACTGTCTACCTAAATTACACTAAACTAGGGTGTAGTACAATCTGTCTTCCCTAGGGATGGCCTATCAAATCCTATTGATCATATGTCAATTAAACCCATTGTATAATCATCATCCTCATAATCACAGAAAACAAGAATGATTTGATTTCAATAAAAGTGAAATACTTTCTAAGACAAGAGAAGAATTTCACAAATATTGATTTTGGAATTTAAGAACAATTGCATTTAATATGAAGAACAGAAATCAATTGTAGCAATCCTCATAGTTATACAATCAACATGTATAAATTGAAAATCTAGAAATTAAATACAATCAAATGTTTGTGCTTGGATAGGGTTACATCAACACCCCACGAAGGGGTTTAGTCGCTCATGATCTTCTAACCTCCAAAGACAAATTTCTCATTTCTAGCTGTAGGAAGCGGTGTGTTTTTCTCAATGCTTAGAGGCCTCTTTATAAGGATTAGGAGAACCCTAGGAAGCAATGTGTTTGTCTTATTGAAGGACATTCTCTAACATGATGATAAAGGTCGTGGCGTAAAGAACCTGGTCCATGGGGTGTTGGAATGCCTCCCCACATATGTGAAATTAAAAATAACAAAAAGAAGTTAAAATTGAAAAGGAAATAAAAACAAAATTATAAATAAAAACTTACTAATCTACAGACTCAAATGACCCTGCATGAAACAAAAGAAAAAAATCAGATCTATAATTAGTGCAGTAACTGTGCTGCTCTCTGGATGTGCGATCAATCGCACTGTGAGTGTGCCCGATCGTACTGGTGCGCTCGATCGCCCTGATTGGGCGATCGATCGCACCTCTAGAGGCATAGAAACTATGGAAAAGACCATAAAAACAGAAAAATTTAAAACAAAAATAAACAAAGGAAAATAATTCCACACAAAGTCAAAGAATCCCTGGCAACATCGCCGAAAACTTGATGTGCAAAATATCTAGCTAAATTAATAGGTAAATAATTGTATATTTTACCTGTAAGTACACAAGGTCAACATAGTAGTATATGGTGCAAATACATGATCATTCCCACGAGGATTGCTGAATTTTTGTTTAAAAATAAATTCCTTAAGTAAAACAAAGATTAATTGTCTAAGTGATGATAATAAAAGGTAGGGCTTTGATCATGTTATGCATATCTAATGTTTGTCAACCTGAGGGCATGGTGTATACTCCTAAGGCTATAAATTTTCCCAAGCAATGAGTTAGGCATGGCGTATACTTTAACTCTTTTCTTTCCTAAGGAATTTAGCATGATGTATACTAAGTTGTTCCTTAGGAAAGCATATGTTCTATGGAAATCGAGAAACACATGAGGCCTAGGGCATGGCATATACTCCCGGTTCCGCATGTTGATTAACCCAAGAATTGCGGTGTGGATTCTTTTATTACTTATGTTAAACCCAGGACCCGGCCATCCAAATTGATTTAACTAACTTGTCCATACCACATGCATATGTTGATCAGGCACACACATATGAGGAATTCATGCAAGTAGGCATTAATCAAGTTAAATAGCATAACAAGATCATTACAAGGGCGTCAATATTGAAATATTAACTAAACATAAGTAGGGCTTCAATTTAGCCCTACTATTTAAATTAGCTACACATAAAATTGATGTTAAACATCTTCATAAAGAAAAAAAAAAAGAAAGGAAAAGAATAAACCGGAGGCTTGAACTTAAAGAGCTCCTCTTCTTCTCCTTACAAAGCATATCTATTCTAGAGGCTTAAGGGTCTATTTATAGGCTTTAGAAGTCTTTAATAAAGTAGTAAACCTAATTATTTCATAGGATTTCAAAACCTATACAATTGGGAGTTGGAAAACCCTGATATGAAAAGAGAGACATTCTAGCCGCCACTTGTTGTGTCTCATGCGCACAAGTGCGATCGATCGCAACCCGTGTGCGCTCGATCGCTCTTGGCCTGAATTGTTCTTTGTCTTCTCGGGTACTGTGCTCGATCGCAGGTACCCTGTGATCGATCGTAGTGTCAGAGAGTTCCCAATTTTTCATCTTCTCTCTTTCGAGCCCAAATCATCTAGATTTACTTCATTTTCTTCCAAAAGCCTATAAAAGTATGAAAAACACAATAAGGAATTAAAATGACCAAATTAACCAAAACCAAAGGATTAAAACATGCAAGTTAAGGGCTGAAAATATGAATATTTTAGCACTTATCACGTGATACAGTAACTCCGCTACAGTAAATTGCTACATTACAGCTACAGTACCTGCTACAGTGAATTTGTTACAGTACTGCTACAGTACTTGAAATGCACTTTGAGCCCAAAATCAATGATTTTCTTGTGTCTTTATTAAACACTTAAAAACACAAAAACAAAACAAAATCAAACAAATAACAATGCTAAGGAATTAACATATGCAAATTAAGGGGCTCGAATGTGCAACATTCGATGCTTATCACACCCCCAAACTTACATATTGCTAGTCCCTTAGCAATACAAAACGTAAAATAAACTAAAAAATAAAAAGATAAATCCATCTTTCGTGGGATGTACGGTTGCATTTAGCGTATGCAATAAGCCTTTTAAACCCCTAGGCATTCCTTAGAGGACGAGTGAAGTCTTGTGAGGGTTTTCCAGGAATGATACCCACAAACATTGTCATCATCATGTCATTCAAAAGGATAAAGCATCATAAAAATAATGGTTCTCATTCATTAGCAAGCTTAAAATTATAAACTCTATCTTCAAAATTCTAAAGAACTTATAAGTTAAATCACTTACAAATGGCAGATTGAGATACACAAATTTCAATTAGTGCAAGGTGAACTAACACATAGTCATGAGGCTTCAAAATAATTCCAATATGAATGAATCACCATCTCAGAATTTATTGGACTTCATATCAATTGAAACAACCAAGGCATACATTTTTTTTTTTTTTTGGTTGTAGGCTTTGCAATGCCTAGTTCCCTTAATCTTTCTAGTTGACCCATATAACAAGTGCTAGGCCAATGACTCCCAAACCAAATGGCTTTAGGGAACCAGGTGTAAAGACACCCTTAAGGACTTACTAACTCAAGTCAAAAAGGCTATGAAGCTAAGCTAGCAATTTTATTAATCAACCCAAAAATTTCACTTTTTGACGCGAACACTCACTGCTTAATGAGGCAAGAGGTCCGGTTACTCAGCGAAAAATTCAAACTTGATATATTTTTTTTCTTTTTTATTTTTTTTTTATTTTTTTATATAGCATGCCAAAGTTATTCATCCAATATGTCACCCAACAGAATTCAAGACATTGAAAACAAACACAATTGGTTTGAAAATTCATACCTCACAGACATGTGCTAATGTGCTCAAGATAGATTTAAATTGAAACAAGAAGCATCTCATGTTGCCAAAAGTAAGTGACAAGACTTAAAATCCCTAAGTCATATGATCATGTGTTCATAACTTTAAGCCTATCAATGAAATTTAAACCAGAATCAAAGCTCAACCATATGGTCCATATGCTTAAGAATGACATAACAACAAAAATTGACCATGTTTTATTTTTCTATACCCCCAAACTTGAATCATACATTGTCCCCAATGTATGTATAGAACTGAAGAATAAGATCAAGAGTCTAGGAATACCTGAATGAGCAGATGGGGGCATATCAAAAACAAGTCCTAAAAAAGGTGATACTCCAACCAAATAATGAAACAACAAATAATGAAATAATGAAATAATGAAACAACAATGGATAAAATAAACCTGGATGGAGATCATGTACCCTGGTGGAGTGAGGTGTCAAGCACACTGTAGCTACAGTAATTTTGCTACAGTGAATCCGCTATTGTAAATTGCTACAGTACCCCCCTACAGTAACTGCTACAGTGAATTCAGTACAGTACTGCTACAATGATGCTACAATACTTGAAATGCATTTTGAGCCCAAAATCAATGATTTTCTTGTATCTTTATTAAACACCTGAACACACAAAAACAAAACAAAATCAAACAAATAGCTATGCTAAGGAATTAAGATATGCAAATTAAGGGGCTTGAATGTGCAACATTTGACGCTTATCACTGACCTACGATTTTCCTAGGGTTTTTAAGGTTTCTAGGGTTCTCCTAATCCCTATAAATAGGCCTCTAAATATTGAAAAAGAAAATAGATTGCTACCTAGAGTAAAAATTCAGTACTTTCTAAAGGCTTGAAGAGTTGAAGAAAAGTAGATCATGGCAGGAGACCATCTCAGCAGTGTCATGAGTGGCTAAACCCCTCGTGAGGTATTGATGTAACCCTATCCAAGCACAATGGTTTGATTTTATCTTAATTGAAAGATTTTTAGTTTTTGCATGTTGGTTGTATAATTATGAGGATTGCTACAATTTGATATTTTTCTTCACATTTAAATGCAATTGTTCTTCATTTTAAAATCAATATTGGTGAAATTCTTATCTTGTCTTAGAAAGTCTTTTACTTTGATTAAACTCAAATCATTCTTATTTTCTATGATTATGGGGATGATGATTATGCAACAGTTTTAATTGACATATGATCAAGAGGGTTAGATAGGCCAGGCGTAGGGAAGACGGATCCTATTACACCTTTAGTATAATTTAGGTAGACGGTTCGTGCCAACTGAAGATGGGTTATGCTAATCCCTTGATTGTATATATCCTATTAAGGAATTAGATAATCCATACTGATAATCGCTGAATGTTGTGCATTCAAGCCCCTTAACTCATATATGTTAATTCCTTGGTGTTGTTATTTATTTAATCTTATTTTGTTTTTGTGTTTTATGGTTTTAAATGAGAGATGCAAGAATTCCAGTGGAAATTGAGCTTAAAAAGACATTTTGGGAGCATTCTAGAGACCTAGGATCAAGAGCAGCAACACTTAAGCTCGAGAGCGGTAGTGCTTGAGCACATTCTAGCACATATTGTGCAATTGAGCACACTCGGCTTTCCAAAACATTGTAGAAAACCTTTTTCCACCATAGATTGGGTTTTCCGTCCCCTATTTGAAGTAGGAGACGGTCTACGATTTGTAGAAGGCTTCTAGGGTTCTTAGGGTGTCCTTCTCCCTATAAATAGGCCTCTAAGCCTTAAGAAAATATACATTGCTACCAAGAGCAAAA
>NC_081545.1:12413656-12422528 GCF_901000735.1 Corylus avellana | reverse complement strand
ACATGCATAGAATGAATTTCCATGATTAAATATGATTAACCATTGTTGTGCGGATAGCGGTGAGGTCAATACCCTACACTCACTCTCTTTATTTTAAGTCAAATGCTCTATGCGTTATTTTGTGCACTTCAGTCACAAACAAATCAAAAACTATTTTCTTAAGTAACTTTTGATCTTGATAAACTTGATAACAACATCCCTGTAGTTCTTGAGATTCGAAACCCCCAACATAGCACTATCCTACAAGGATTCATTCTATTGAAAGTGGTATATTATTATTGATATATTTTTGTACACAAACGACCATATCACATACCTAGGGAAGACAGGTCATACCACATCTTAGTGGTTAGGTGGATGGTCCGTGCCAACCGAAGGTGGATTATACTTGTTGCTTAGTGTAGTAATTTCTTGTTTATTTTATCATGCATATAATGAATTTCTCTGCTTAAATATGCGCATAGTGCTGAAGTCAATACCCTACACTCTCTCTCTCTCTTTTAATTCAATTCTCTTTCGTGCTTAATTTTATGCACTTTACTCAACAACACAATCACAAATCTTGTATTAAAGTTACTTTTAATGTTGGAAACTTGATAACAATTTCTACGTAGTTGTTGAGCTTCAATACCCTCAATATAGCCTCTATCTTGTAAGGATTCGTACTATTGCAAGTGGTTTATTATCATTGATATTATTTTGCTTTAAAAAGACCACATCATGATAAGCGTTAAAATATTCATATTTTTCAGCCCTTATTTTACATGTTTTAATCCTTTGGTTTTGGTTAATTAGTTATTTTACTTCCTTTTTGTGTTTTTTATGTTTTTACAGGCTTTTGGAAGAAAGTGAAGTAAACCTGGGTGATTTAGCCTCAAAAAGAGAATATGGAAAAATTGGAGTTCCCTGGTACTGCGATCAATTGCAAGGTACCTGCGATCAAGCGCAATACCAGAGGAGATGCTACACGAGCCAGGCCAGGAGTGATCGAGCGCAAGCAAAAGAGGCATCGATCGCAGACGTGCGATCGAGCGTACCCGTGCGCAGGAGGCATTCCAAGTGGTGGCTACAATGTCCCTATTTCCATATTAGGGTTTTTCAAACTCCAAATTGTAATAAGACTGAAACCCTGCGAAAACCCTAGGGTTTACTACTTTTCCAAGGACTACTAAATTCTATAAATAGACTCCTAAGCCTTTAGAATAGGTAGGCTTGGAGAAAGGACAAGAATAGGAGCTCTCAAGTCAAGTCTTGGGTTTATTCTTTCTTTTCTTTTCTTTTCTTTTATGAAGATGTTTAACATCAACTCTATGTGTAGCTAACTTATTTAGTAGGGCTAGATTGAAGCCCTAGTTATGTTAAATTAATATTTCAATATTGGCGCCTTGTGATGATCATGTTGTGCTGTTTAACTTGATTAATACCTGTTTGCATGAATTCCTCATATGTGTATGCCTGATCAACATGTGCATGTGGTATGGACTTGTTAGTTAGATCAATTTGGATGGCTGAGTCCTGGGTTTAACTTAAGTAACAAAAGAATCCACACCGCGATTCTTGGGTTAATCAACATAGGGAACTAGGAGTATGTATCCATGCCTTAGGCTTTATGTGTTTGTCGATTTCCATAGAACATATGCTTTTCTAAAGAACAACTTAGTATAGACATGCTAAATCCTTTAGGAAAGAAAATAATTAGAGCATGGACCAAGTGGCTAATTTGTTGCTTAGGGAAATCAATAGCTTAAGGCATTAGAGTTTAACCCTTAGGTTGGCAAACATTAAATATGCATAACTTGATCAAAGCATTGGCATATTGAAATACTTGTTTAATATAATTAGTGGTGGATATCAAAGCCCTGCCTTTACCCTTTATTATCATCTCATCAACAATCAATCTTAATTTCTTTGGTTTATGGAATTTATTTTTAAATATAAATTCAGCAATCCTCGTGGGAATGATCCTATACTTGCACCATATACTACTCTGTTGACCTTATGTACTTGCAGGTAAAACGTACAATTATTTACCTATTAATTTAGGTATATTTTTGCACAACAAGTTTTTGGCGCCGTTGCCGGGGATTGCGGCGAATTTTGTTTAAATTTATCTTCCTTTAATTTTGATAGTTTAAATTTTCAACTTAATAAAAAAAAAAAAAAAAATTCAGAAGAATTTTTGTTTCCCTTCACTTTTCTGTTTCTGTCACAGGTTACGGATTGGCATTCTGTGATTACGATCAATCGTCAGCCAAGTGTGATCGAACGCACCAACCTGCGATCGAGCGCAGTTCCACAGAGCATCCGGACTAGGCAGTGCTGAAGCTGCCAAGTTCATGCAAGGTCGTCGATCTCAAGCCTCAACCGTTTTTCCCCTCGATCCTGAAATTGAGCGAACAATTCGACAACGACCTCGAGACAAAGAAGGAGAAGAAGAAGTTGAAATGGAAGACATGCCAGAAAATCCAATTGGGCCAAGACCCCCAGAAGCAAATCCACCACGAGTGATTAGACCTATGAAGCAAGCATACGTGCCAACAAACCTCCATTAACCCTCATGTATAGCATATCAACTGGAGGTGGATGGCAGTTATTATATCTCTCCCCAAATTCTCAATGCATTAACCCACTTTAGAGGCACAGCTACTGAGGATCCCAACTTGCATCTAAAAAATTCTTTGACTTATGCAAGTTGTAGAATGTTCAAGGCCTCACTCAAGAGAGATTTAGGTTAGTTCTTTTTCCTTTTTCCTTGAAAGATAATGCTAAATTGTGGCACAACTCTTTGCCTGCAGAATCCATTCATACTTGGGAAGAATTGACCACCAAGTTCCTGAAGAAGTTTTTCCCAGCTCAAAGGACAAGGCAACTTAGAAGGGAACTGCAATCGTTCCAACAAAGAGATGAAGACCCTTTCTTTGAAGCATGGGATCACTTCAATACGATGCTCCTTAAGTGTCCAAATCACAACATATCTCAAGATGACCAGGTACAAATCTTTTATGAAGGGTTAGATGATTGTAACAAGGGTGTTGTTGATACAGCTTGTGGAGGTGTGCTGATGGAGAAGAGTAGTGAAGAAGCCATAAAGCTTTTTGAGATGTTCAGTGAACACACCCAACAATTTCCATCTAAAGGGAAACAAGGACTCAAAGGGAAAGGCATATATGAAGAGAGCACCAATGGAGGAATTCAGGCTCAAATGGCTGCCATGGAGAAAAAGCTGGACATGTTCATGAAGGCTCTGACTAATCATAGCAGTGCTTCTGTTACACAAGTCAAGGTATGTGCCATATGTTCTCATTTAGATCATGTTACTGAGAACTGCTTTGTACTCATTTGCAGATCAGGAGCAAGCCTATTATGGGGAACATCACACTTATCCTCCCAAGAACAATCCTTACTCCAACACTCATAATTCAAGGTGGCACAACCACCTCAATTCATCATGGAGTAACAGTAGGAACATTCGGAATCGTCAGGGACAGAACAGCAACTCTCAACAAAAAGTTCAGCCAGCCCAAGACCCAGAAGAGGAGGACCTGAAGAGTCTTTTATGACAATTTGTGACTTCACAATAGCAATCAACGGCTGATCAAAAACAATTCAACACAAGGACTGATCAAGCCATTCAAAGACTAGAAGTGCAAATAGGGTAATTGGCAAAGGAGCTAAGTGAAAGAAAGTAGGGAAAGTTTCCCAATCCAGGAGATCATCAGCAGCTAGAAGCAGCCACAGTTTTCAGAAATGGCAAGGTCATTGGAACTGAAGAGCCACCACAAGAAACTCCAAAAGGACCATCAACTTCCAAGGTAAACAAAATGGAGAAGGTAAATGCACCACCCTTTCCTCAAAGGCTAGTCAAACCAAAGAAAGAAGAGCAACTCAGGGATATCTTTGAAACTTTTAGGAAAGTAGAAATCAACATTCCTTTATTAGATGCAATTAAACAAATTCCTTCATATGCCAAATTTTTACAGGACTGTTGAACTAACAAAAGGAAGTTTAAGGAGTATGAGACAGTGACCTTAACAGAAGAGGTAAGTCTAGTCTTGTTAAGGAAATTACCACCAAAGCTAACAGATCCAGGTAGCTTTACCATTCCCTGCAGGATAGGAGACCATTCCTTTGAAAAGGCGCTACTGGATCTAGGAGCAGGGGTGAATTTATTGCCTTACACTGTATATGAAAAGCTAGGATTGGGGGAGCTCCAACCAACCTCTATCACCTTGCAATTGGCAGACAGAAGCATCAAACGACCAAGAGGTATACTGGAGGATGTGTTGGTAAAGGTAGGAACATTTATTTTATCTGCTGATTTTATTGTATTAGATGTGGAAGAATCCCCTATGCCATCACCATTACCTATTATCTTAGGAAGACCCTTTATGAGAACTACCGATACCACAATAGGGGTGAAAAAGGGTATTGCAAGTATGAAGGTAAATGGTGAAACAATCGAATTCAAAATATTCGATGCATTGAAAGTACCTCAAGAAGATTTGGAATGTTTTGATGTTTGTGTAATCCAAAATGTTAGTGAGACAGTTTTGCAGGACCATCATAAAGATCCATTGGAAGCTACCCTTTCCTAGAGTCTCACAAGGCAGGATATTGAGTCAGAACTGGAAGAGATCACCAGTGATGTTATGGAAACAGTGCATCACCTTAAGGCCTCTCCTAAATACTCAAGCAAGTATACTCATCCCTTTGAAATTCTGGATTTGAAGCAATTACCAGAGCACTTAAAATATGCATACTTGGGAGAAAACATGACACTACCAGTCATCATTGCTGCAAATCTGAGTTGTGGGGAAGAAGAAAAGCTGTTGAGAATTCTGAGAGAACATAAAACCACCTTGGGATGGACTATTGCTGACATCAAAGGAATAAGTCCAACTAAGTGCATGCACCAAATCTTCCTTGAAGACGAAGCAAAGCCAACCAGGGATGCACAAAGAAGACTCAACCCACACATGAAGAAGGTAGTCAAGGCAGAGGTATTAAAACTACTAGATGTGGGCATCATCTATCCCATCTCAGACAGCAAATGGATCAGCCCAGTTCAAGTAGTGCAAAAAAAAAGTGGGATCACAGTAGTGAAAAATGACGATGATGAATTGATACCAACAAGAGTAACCACTGGGTGGAGGGTATGCATCGATTACAGAAGACTGAACAAGGTAACAAGAAAAGACCACTTTCCATTACCATTCTTCAATCAAATGCTAGAGAGATTAGCTGGCCATAGCCACTACTGTTTTTTGGATGGATATAGTGGTTATAATCAGATTGCAATAGCACCAGAGGATCAGGAGAAGACCACCTTCACATGTCCTTTTGGCACATTTGCCTACAGAAGGATGCCATTTAGTTTATGTAATGCCCCAGCTACATTCCAGAGATGCATGATGAGTATCTTTTCAGACATGGTAGAGAAAACCATTGAGGTCTTTATGGATGACTTTAGTGTTTTTGGGTCTAGTTTTGATGAATGTCTACACCATTTGAAAAACGTTCTAAAGCGGTGTGAAGAATGCAACCTAGGGCTAAATTGGGAAAAATGCCACTTCATGGTTCAACAAGGCATTGTATTGGGTCATGCTATCTCAAGCAAGGGCATAGAAGTGGATAAGGCCAAGATAGAAATCATCTCCAAACTTCCCCCACCTCTGACAGTCAAGGGGGTAAGGAGTTTTCTTGGACATGCCGGATTCTATAAAAGGTTTATCAAGGATTTCTCCAAGATCTCTAGACCCCTTTGTGCATTGCTTGGGAAGAAAGCCTAGTTTGACTGGACCAAAGAATGCATGACGGCCTTCAACATGCTAAAAATGCTGCTCACTTCTGCACCAATTATGGGAGCACTTGATTGGAGCTTACCCTTTGATCTTATGTGTGATGCCAGTGACTTTGCCATGAGAGCTGTTTTGGGTCAAAGAATCAATAAGGTACCTCATGCCATTTATTATGCCTCTAGAACATTAAATGATGCCCAGCTGAACTATTCTACTACTGAAAAAGAATTATTAGCTATCATATTTGCTTTGGAGAAGTTCAGGTCATACCTAATTGGCTCTAAGATTATTGTATTCACTGATCATGCTGCGTTGAGATATTTGTTTACGAAGAAAGATGCCAAACCAAGACTGATCAGGTGGATATTACTACTACAAGAATTTGACCTTGAGATTAGAGATAAGAAGGCCAGTGAAAATGTGGTGGCAGATCACTTATCCAGATTACTCCATGAGGAGGAAGGAGATGAGCTCCCACTAAATGAAAATTTTCCAGATGAGCAGTTGTTCGTAGTTGATATCCAACTCCCATGGTATGCAGATATAGTGAATTACATCACTACCAAGGTCTTTCCCCCAGATATGTCTAGCCAAGAAAGGAAAAGATTGATATCGACATCTCGACAATACCATTGGGACGACCCCTATTTATTCAAATTCTACCCTGATCAAATCATTAGAAGATGTGTCCCAAAAAATGAGCACTTGAGTATTTTGCAGCACTGTCACTAGTTTGCTTGTGGTGGACATTTTGGGGCAAAAAGAACAGCGCTTAAGGTATTACAGTCTAATTTTTATTGGCCCAATATGTTTAAAGACGCTTTCTTGTTTTACAGCTCTTGTGATAAATGTCAACGGACAGGTAACATCTCTTCTAGAAATCAAATGCCATTACAAAATATTCAGGTTGTAGAACTCTTCGATGTGTGGGGTATTGACTTCATGGGACCATTCCCTCATTCATTTGGCTATTCATATATTCTTGTGGGTGTGGATTATGTGTATATTCTTGTGGGTGTGGATTATGTGTCTAAATGGGTCGAGGTTGTCCCCTCAAGGACTAATGATCACAAAGTGGTTGTGAAGTTTTTGCAGGAAAACATTTTTGCTAGATTTGGAACACCCAGGGCAATCATTAGTGATGGGGGAAGTCACTTTAACAACTATGCTTTTACTTCTGTGATGAAGAAATATGGCATCACTCATAAGGTTGGCACTCCATATCATCCTCAAACTAGGGGCCAAGTAGAGATCAGCAACAGAGAAATCAAAGGCATCCTTGAAAGGACAGTCAACCCCCATAGGAAGGATTGGTCATTACGCTTGAACGATGCACTATGGGCTTACAGGACTACTTACAAGACACCTATCGGTATGTCTCCATATCGATTGGTCTTTCGGAAAGCATGCCATCTACCAGTGGAATTGGAACACAAAGTATATTGGGCCATCAAGAAGTTTAACTTCGATATGAAGCAAGCTGGCGACACAAGGAAGCTCCAACTAAATGAATTGGAGGAATTAAGGCGTGATGCATATGAGAATGCCAAACTCTACAAGGACAGAACCAAAGCATACCATGACAAACAACTGATCAGGAAGGAGTTTCAAGTAGGACAGAAGGTTTTGATCTATAATTCAAGATTGAAACTCTTCCCTGGAAAGCTTAAATCAAGATGGTCTGGGCCCTACATTGTTACCCCAGTATTCCCTCATGGAGCCTTGGAAATTCACGACCCTCAAACCGACCAATCATTCAAGGTCAATGGACACAGAGTCAAGCCATATCTTGAAGTAAATTTAGTACCAAGAGATGAAGATTTGGCACTCCACTCCATCCAAAATGGAGCATCCACTTCTGGACCGCATTGAGAGAGGATCACAGTCTGGCTGAAGACGTAAAACCTAGCGCTCATGGGAGGCACCCCATAGCATATCCTTTTGTTTTGTTGTTTGTTTTATTTGTGTTTCCTTTGTGTTTTATTTTATTTTGGTGTTTTAGTATTTCAAATTCTTTTGTCAAGTTTGTACATTATGTTACTGCGATCGATCGCACCACACATACGATCGAGCGCAGGCCTCCATATGTGAGACTACCGCACTTTGTTAGTGCGATTGAACGCACAACATGTGCGATCGAGCGCACTTGGGTAGCATCCCATAGTTAAATTTTTATTTTGTCTAGTGTGTTTTAAGTTAATCTTTTTATTTATCTTTAGTTTTGTTTCTTTTTATTTGTTTGTGTGTTTTCTATTTTGCAGGGACAAGTGTGCTTCAATTCAAGTTTGGAGGTGTGCTACGAGCCATGCTTTCCAGTACTATTTCAACCATCTTCCGGGTACATTCTTTCCTTTACTTAGACACATTGGGGCATATGTGTCATTTAAGTTTGGGGGTATGGGCACACATGATTGTTCACACACCTTGTACCAATTTCAAGTTATTTACCTATTGTTTGTTTATGTTCAAAGAAAAAAAAAATCAAAAAGAAAAAAAATATATGCATGTTCATGTTTGTCTTAAAATTTTGGTTGATCTAAAAAAATTGTGATTTGATTTCATTGGTGAGATTAAAATTTTAAACACATGATCTAATAATTGAGTTTTTCAGTTTTGTTACTTGCTTAGAACAGTTGAGAATTCACATGGTTGATTTGATCTTACACAAGCACATTAGCACATAATTTGTGGGGTATGACATGAAAGTTTAATGTGTGTGTTTCTATGTCTTAAGTGAAACTGGATGATTTATTAGATGGATACCTTGGCATATATATTTCAAAAAAAAAAAAATGATCATTGATAAGCTTTTCACTGAGTAACTGGACCTCTTGTCACAAAGCATTGAGTGTTCATGTCAAAAGGTGGAGAATTTTGATTTGGTGAATGTCATGGTTAGTTTAGTTTCGTAGCCTTTTTGACTCGAGTTAGTAGGTCCTCAGGGGTGTCTCTACACCTAATGCCCTAAAACCATCTGGTTTGGGAGTCATTGACTTAACACTCGTTACATGGGTCAATTAGAAAGCTTAAGGGAATCAAGCATTGCACAACCTGACAAAGAAATAAGAAGAAGA
>NC_081545.1:12407978-12413617 GCF_901000735.1 Corylus avellana | reverse complement strand
GTGAACTTTGAGATATTGAGACATTGTACATTAGAAACAATTGGAAGCTTCATATTTATGTGCTAGTTCACTTTACCCTATTTTCAAACTTGTGATGTCTTAGCATGTCTTTTGTAAGTAATTAAATTTTAAAATTCCAATTCATTGTGAAGATGGAGTTTATCTTTTTAAGCTTGCTAATGAATGAGAATTATGGTTTCAAGTGATACCTTAAGTTTGGGATGACATGAACTCTTGCATGATGTTTGTGGGTAAAATTTATGGAAAACCCTCACGAGACTTCACTCGTCTACTAGGGAATTCCTAGTGGTTTAAAAGGCTTGTTGCATACGCTAAATGCAATCGTACATCCCATGAAAGACGAATTTATCTATTGATTTCTGTTTTTCCATTCCTGTTTTTTTAGTTTTGTATTGCTAAGGGACTAGCAATATGTAAGTTTGGGGGTGTGATAAGCGTTAAAATATTCATATTTTCAGCCCTTATCTTACATGTTTTAATCCTTTGGTTTTGGTTAATTAGGTCATTTTACTTCCTTTTTGTGTTTTTGATGTTTTTACAGGCTTTTGGAAGAAAGTGAAGTAAAACTGGGTGATTTAGGCTCAAAAGGAGAATATGGGAAAATTGGAGTTCCCTGGTACTTCGATCAATCGCAAGGTACCTGCGATCGAGCACAATACCAGAGGAGATGCTGCACGAGCCAGGCTAGGAGCGATCGAGCACAAGCAAAAGAGGCATCGATCGTAGACGTGCGATCGAGTGCACACGGGTTGCGATTGAGCACACCCGTGTGCAGGAGGCATTCCAAGTGGCGGCTACAATGTCCCTATTTCCATATTAGAGTTTTTCAAACTCCAAATTGTAATAAGACTGAAACCCTGCGAAAACCCTAGGGTTTACTACTTTTCCAAGGACTTCTAAAGCCTATAAATAGACTCCTAAGCCTTTAGAATAGGTAGGCTTGGAGAAAGGACAAGAATAGGAGCTCTCAAGTCAAGTCTCGGGTTTATTCTTTCTTTTCTTCTCTTTTATTTTATGAAGATGTTTAACATTAACTCTATGTGTAGCTAACTTATTTAGTAGGGCTAGATTGAAGCCCTAGTTATGTTAAATTAATATTTCAATATTGGCGCCTTGTGATGATCATGTTGTGTTGTTTAACTTGATTAATACCTGTTTGCATGAATTCCTCATATGTGTATGCCTGATCAACATGTGCATGTGGTATGGACTTGTTAGTTAGATCAATTTGAATGACCGAGTCCTGGGTTTAACTTAAGTAACAAAAGAATTCACATCGCGATTCTTGGGTTAATCAACATAGGGAACTAGGAGTATGTATCCATGCCCTAGGCTTTGTGTGTTTGTCAATTTCCATAGAACATATGCTTTTCTAAAGAACAACTTCGTATAGACATGCTAAATCCTTTAGGAAAGAAAAGAATTAGAGCATAGACCAAGTGGTTAATTCCTTGCTTAGGGAAATCAATAGCTTAAGGAGTTAGAGTTTAACCCTTAGGTTGGCAAACATTAAATATGCATAACTTGATCAAAACATTGGCATATTGAAATACTTGTTTAATATAATTAGTGGTGGATATCAAAGCCCTGCCTTTACCCTTTATTATCATCTCATCAATAATCAATCTTAATTTACTTTGGTTTAAGGAATTTATTTTTAAATATAAATTGAACAATCCTCATGGGAATGATCCTGTACTTGCACCATATACTACTCTGTTGACCTTGTGCACTTGCAGGTAAAACGTACAATTATTTACCTATTAATTTAGGTATATTTTTGCACAACACATCACTTTTCAAAGTACGCTTTAAGCCCAAAATCAATGGAATTTCTTACATTTTCATTTAAAACCTAAAAACAATAAAACAACACAAAATCAAACAAATAACAATGCTAAAGAATTAACATATGCAAGTTAAGAGGCTTAAATGTGCAAAATTCGGCGCTTATCATATGGTTACTGGTTACCCCAATTCAGCTTACTTGTAGCTAACTGGGGAACCTCTCCTCTTAGTATAATCAAAGTAAATGCATAAGAAGGTGAAATAAATCTGAAGAATCTAAAAAAAAATCATAAAGACAAGATACATTATCCTCGATCATAGGCATGGAGCTACTAATTGAAATACATATAATCTAATCAAATCTAATTAAACACGGTGGGTCACCATCTCATCTTAACAACTTGAAGTGGCAATCTCACCACTATCCTCTTCCTAAAAAGAGATTTCTTACAAGATGTAATAATTGCATAAGTCTAATGACTTAGTAAGTAAACCTCACAGTTGGGTATGAAATGAGCCAGTTGTTTATGAGCATAAATAAACATGCAGTTTCAATAAGAATTTAAAAGAGGCGTTGTCTATATTAATACACAAAAAAGTATCATTTTGAAAGAACAACGGGGATCGTGTTCTACCCCCAAATCAAATGCATAAGCGATTTATATAAGGAAAATAAAACGCTATGCTTAAAAATAAACTAGCACAAAAAATAAAAACCATTCACACAACCACAACACAAGATTTTGTTGATGAAGTGGAAAACCCTTTGAGCACCTCAAGGGAAAAACCACTTCGGGGCAACCAAACCCAGGAAATCACTATATGAAGATTCACAATTACAGACTAGACAACACTCACTCCTTGGAGGACCTCTAGACTTGTAAGAACAACAAGCATCCGAGCTTGTCTCCATCGTGACCACCTTCATGCAGGGCATCTCATTACTGACCCTTCGGTCGACTTCTTAGAGGTTGAGTGATGTGTCTGGTGTGGTTTGAAAACAGTAAAAACAAAAAATCCCAAGTAGGCGAGAAAGTACGAAGCTTTTTAGGTAGCCTTACTTGGTACACAAACGGTGAAGGGTATCACTTCCATGAGTGATAGTAGCAACCCGTTCTTCACCGACAACATCCAAGCTTGTTAAGTGCTAAAATATTCACATTTTTAGCCCTTAACTTACATGTTTTAATCCATTAGTTTTAGTTAATTAGGCCATTTTAGTTCTTTTATGTGTTTTCTTTCATTTTGTAGGTCATTGGAAGAAAAAGAAGCAAACTCAGATGTTTTGGACCAAAAATGAGCTATTTTGTATTTTGAAAGGCTTTGGTAGAGCGATCGATCGCAGGGGAGCTGCGATCAAGCACACTACAGGCAAGGATGGCACATTACAAGGCAACCATGATCGAGCACAAGCATTAGGAAGATCAATTGTAGACCTTTGATTGATCGCACATGGGCTACGATCAAGCGCACCCGTGCGTGACGGCCAAGGCAGCTGCCAGCCCTGTTATGAAAAGAGCACTTTTAGGGTTTTGTAGCTTAGTTCAAACTAGGGTTAAAACCCTACAATTTTTAGGAGTTCTAGAGTATTCCTAAAGGCCTTTAAATAGACCCTTAAGCCTCTAGAATAGATATATGTTGTGCAAATTTATTTAACTCGCAAGTGCACGAATCAATTATAGTTTAATGGATTGCAAGTGCGAGGTCGATTCCATAGAGAATTGTATTTTTGAAAGAGCAATTTATATCTAAACTAATTAAATCCTAATCTAGTTCCAAAAGGGTTTTGATTTTTGAGTTTTGAAAATTAAAGGATAAACATAAACTAAATAAAATAAGTAAATCTAAGGATAAAGGTACTATGGTTTGGGAATTCACACTCACCAAATCATAACAACATACTTTATGTTCATCAATATTAATCCGAAGTTCTAACAAATTAAATCATAGATATGTTTTACTATGCTTCAAAGAATTAATCAAAACCATCCTATGTATGCATTCATTGACCAAATCATAAAAGGAATCCAAATTCAATTGAAACACCAGATGTATCCGTAGAACAAATCACAAGGGATATCCAATTTTATAAGTTAAAAGCCAAGCAATCAATCATATGAAATTATCTCAAATCATCACATGTATCCTTGAATCACAAGAGATATCCAAGAATTACTACATACAATTGATTAGAAGTAAAACAATTGAAATATAAAACCCAATAAAATCAGAATAATAAAAACTTACATAAAAGTGATGTTGTTCTTCATCGGTGAGGCTTCATCCCCAACCTTAGTTTGGGAATTTAGCTCCACATAAAAATAAAATCTAAGCCTAAACCTAAACCTAAAGAAAAACTAAACAAAAGAATTTTGCTCTCTAGGATTGTGTGTCTTTTCTTGAATGCAAAGAAGTCTATTTATAGGCTTAGGAAATTCCTAGAAGCCCAAGTAAACCTAGATAATTCGGAGGTCTGTCTCCCAGTCAAAATAGAAGTCTGAAATCGTAATAGGATTCGTCAAGATTTGTGTCCTTTAACTGCAGGGCGATTTTCGCATGGTAACCCTCCGATTTAGGAAAATACTATTTCACAATGAACTGTAGTATTTTGAGTTAGCTTTCCAATGACGCTTGAATCACTTCAATCTGATTTTTGAGCGGAACGTTATGGTCAAAATACTAAGATATGTACAGAATCTGAATTTGAATCTGATCCGAAATCTTATCCTTCTGATCTTTAATCCAATCTGATCTTTAATCCCATTTAACCTTTTCCTTGGATTTGGTTGAACTTAACCACATCATCTTGGTCTTCTCAAATTATGCTTTCTTCCAAACTTTGCATTTTTCCCTTTTAAAGTTGTAGTTTTTCTTCAATGACCTACAAAATACTAAAAACACAAAACTAACACAAAATATTAAATAACGACACAGCTAAAGGATTAACTAATGTAAATAAAGGGGTCCAAATATGCAATATTTGGCACTTATCAATATACTTTTGTAAGGAGAAGAGTTGGAGCTCTTCAAGTTCAAGTTTCGGGTTTATTCTTTTCCTTTCTTTTATGAAGATGTTTAACATCAACTTCATGTGTAACTAATTTATTTAGTAGGGCTAGATTGAAGCCCTATTTATATTTAGTTAATATTCAATATTGGTGCCCTTGTGATGATCTTGTTGTGATATCTAAATTGATTAATTCTTGTTTTCATGAATTCCTCATATGTGTGTGTCTGGTCAACATGTGCATGTGGTATGCACTAGCTAGTTAAATCAATTTGGATGACCGAGTCCTAGGTTTAACATAAGTAACAAAAGTAATCCACACCGGGTTCTTGGATTAATCAATACATGGAATCGAGAGTATACACCCATGTCCTAGGCGTCATGTGTTTGTCGATTTCCATAGAACATATGCTTCCCTAGAGAACAACTTAGTAAACACCATGCTAAATCCTTTAGGAAATAAAAGAGTTAGAGTATACACCCATGCCTAATTCGTTGCTTAAGAAAATATATAGCTTAAGGTGTATAGACCTATGCCCTTAGGTTGACAAACATTAGATATACATAACATGACCAAAACATTGGCATAATGATATATTAGCTAAATATAATTAATGGTGGATATCAAAGCCCTACTTTTTTATCATTATCAACTTAATCCAATCTTTTGTTTTATTTTACCTTGGGAATTTATTTTAGACAAAATTTAGCAATCCTCGTGGGAATGACCCCGTATTTGCACACTATACTACTGTGTTGACCTCGTGCACTTACGGGTAAAACATCCAATTATTTGCCTATTAATTTAGGTAGGTAATTGTGA
>NC_081545.1:12405221-12407878 GCF_901000735.1 Corylus avellana | reverse complement strand
TATGCTTCTAGAACATTGGATGATGCCTAGCTAAATTATTCTACTACTGAGAAAGAATTATTAGCTGTCATACTTGCTTTGGAGAAATTCAAGTCGTACCTAATTGGTTCTAAGGTTATTGTATTCACTGATCATGCTACGTTGAGATATTTGTTTGCTAAGAAAGATGCCAAAC
This sequence comes from Corylus avellana, assembly GCF_901000735.1. NCBI lineage: Eukaryota > Viridiplantae > Streptophyta > Magnoliopsida > Fagales > Betulaceae > Corylus > Corylus avellana. The sequence continues at coordinate 12,407,703 of NC_081545.1, read as the reverse complement.
CTAGATTGATCAAATGGGTATTACTACTACAAGAGTTTGATCTTGAGATTAGAGACAAGAAGGGCGGTGAGAATGTGGTGGCAGATCACTTATCTAGATTACTCCATAAGGAGGAAGGAGATGAGATCCCATTGAATGAAAATTTTCCAAATGAGCAGTTGTTTGCAGTTGATATCCAACTCTCATGGTATGCAGATATAGTGAATTATATCACTGCCAAGGTGTTTCCTCCAGGTATGTCTAGTCAAGAAAGGAAGAGGTTAATATCCATATCTAGACAATACCATTGAGATGACCCCTATTTGTTCAAATTCTACCTTGATCAAATCATTAGAAGGTGTGTCCCAGAAGAAGAGCACTTGAATATTTTGCAGCACTGTCATCAGTTTGCTTGTGGTGGACACTATGGGGCCAAGAGAACAGCGCTTAAGGTATTAAAATCTGGTTTTTATTGGCCTAATATGTTTAAAGATGCTTTCTTGTTTTTAGCTCTTGTGATAGATGCCAAAGGATAGGTAACATCTCATCCAGAAATCAAATGCCATTGCAAAATATTCAAGTAGTAGAGCTCTTCGATGTCTGGGGTATTGACTTCATGGGACCATTTCCCAACTCATTCGGTTATTTATATATTCTTGTGGGTGTGGATTATGTGTCTAAATGGGTCGAGGTTGTCCCCTTAAGGACTAATGATCACAAAGTAGTTGTGAAGTTTTTGCAAGAAAACATCTTTGCTAGATTTGGGACACCAAGAGCAATCATTAGTGATGGGGGGAGCTACTTCAACAATTATGCCTTTGCCTCTGTGATAAAGAAGTATGGCATCACTCATAAGGTTGGCACTCCATACCACCCCCAAACTAGTGGTCAAGTAGAGATTAGTAACAGAGAGATCAAAGGTATCCTTGAAAGGACAGTGAACCCTAGAAGGAAGGATTGGTCACTACGCTTGAATGATGTACTATGGGCTTTTAGGACTGCTTACAAGACACCTATCGGTATGTCTCCATATCGTTTGGTTTTTGGGAAAGCATGTCATCTACCAGTGGAATTGGAACACAAAGCATACTAGGCTATCAAGAAGTTTAACGTTGACATGAAACAAGCTGGTGACAAAAGGAAGCTCCAACTAAATGAACTAGAGGAATTGAGGCGTGATGCATATGAGAATGCCAAGCTCTACGAGGACAGAACCAAAGCATACCATGACAAGCAACTAGTCAGGAAGGAGTTTCAAGTGGGACAAAAGGTTTTGATCTATAATTCAAGATTGAAACTCTTCCTTGGGAAGCTTAAGTCAAGATGGTCTAGACCCTGCATTGTTGCACAAGTATTCCCTCATGGAGCTTTGGAGGTTCAAAACGCCCAAACAAACCAGTCATTTAAGGTCAATGGACACAGAGTTAAGCCATATCTTGAAGTAAAGTTAGTACCAAGAGATAAAGATTTGCCACTCCAATCCGTCCAACATGCAGCACCACTAGATTGAGTAGGGACCACTGTCTGGCTAAAGACGTTAAACTTAGCGCTCATGGGAGGCACCCCATAGTTTATCCTTTTATTTTGTTTTGTTTAGTGTGTTTTAAGTTAATTTTTTTATCTTTAGTTTTGTTCCTTTTTACCTGTGTTCATGTTTTCTTATTTTGCAGGGACAACTGTGCTTTAATTCAAGTTTGGGGGTGTGCTGTGAGCCATGCTTTCCAAAACTATGTCGTCCATCTCCCAAGTACACTCTTTCCTTTATTTAGACACATTGGAGACAATGTGTCATTTAAGTTTGGGGGTATGGGCACACATGTTGTTCACACACTTTGTCTCAATTTCATGTTATTTGTTTTGTGTGTTTGTTTGTTTGAGAAAAAAAAAAAAAAAAAAAAAGTTTATGCATGTTCATGTTTATCCTCAAAAAATTGTAAGTTAATCTAAAAGGAATTGTGGCTTGAATTCATTAGTGAACTTAAAATTTTGAACACATAATCTGATAATTGAGGTTTTCAGTTTGGTTACTTACTTAGGATAGTTGAAAAATTACATGTTTGATCTGACCACACAAGCACATTAGCACATAATTTATGACGTATGACATGAGGTCTGATATGTAAGTTTCTGTATCTTGAATGAAATTGGATGATTTATTAGATGGACACTTTGGCATATAAAATATATATATATATATATATAAAAGATCATTGATAAGCTTTTCACTGAGTAACTGGACCTCTTGCTTCAAAGCATTGAGTGTTCACGTCAAAAGGTGAAAAATTTTGATTTGATTAATGTCATGGTTAGTTTGGTTTTGTAGCCTTTTTGACTCGACTTAGTAGGTTCTTAGGGGTGTCTCTACACCTAATGCCCTAAAACCATTTGGTTTGGGAGTCATTGACTTAACACTTGCTACATGGGTCAATTAGAAAGCTTAAGGGAACCAAGCATTGCACAACCTGACGGAAAAAAAAAAAAAAAAAAAAAAAAAAAAAAAAAA
>NC_081545.1:12403700-12405121 GCF_901000735.1 Corylus avellana | reverse complement strand
AAAACTACCACCAAAGCTAAAAGATCCAGGTAGTTTTACCATTCCTTGCAGGATAGGAGACCATCTTTTTGAGCATGCATTGCCGGATCTAGAGCAAGGGTCAATTTGCTGCCATACACTATATCCGAGACACTAGGGTTGGGGGAGCTTCAACCAACTTCTATCACCTTGCAATTGGCAAGCAAAAGCATCAAAAGACTAAGAGATATACTTGAGGACGTCTTGGTAAAGGTAGGAGAATTTATTTTACCTGCAGATTTTATTGTATGGGATATGGAAGAATTTCCTATGCCATTGCCATTACAAATCATTTTATGAAGACCCTTTATGAGAACTATTGATACAAAAATTTGTGTGAAAAAGGGTACTGTAAGTATGAAGGTAAATGGTGAGAAAGTAGAATTTAGAATATTTGATGCATTAAAATTACCTCAACATGATCTGGAATGCTTTAATGTCTGTATGATTCACAGTGTTATTGAGAAAGTATTTTAGGTCCATCACATTGAACCATTGGAGGCCACTCTCACCCATAGTTTCACAAGGCAGGCCATTGAGCCAGAATCTGAAGATGTTACTGATGACATCATTGAAACTATGCACCTTCTTGAAGCCTCTCCAAAGCATTTAAGTAAGTACACTCCTCCCTTTGAGATCCTTGAGCCTACTAATACTACTCTTGTCCCCTCTGTTGTCCAGGCTCCAAGATTGGAATTGAAGCAATTGCCTGAACATTTGACATATGCCTACTTAGGAGAAAACAAGACACTACCAGTCATAATTGCTGCAAATCTAAGTTGTGGGGAAGAAGAAAAGTTGTTGAGAGTTCTTAGAGAGCATAAAACTGCTTTGGGATGGACCATTGCTGACATCAAGGGGATAAGTCCAGCCAAGTGCATGCATCAAATCTTCCATGAAGACAAAACAAAGCCAACCAGGGATGCATAGAAAAGACTCAACCCACACATGAAGGAGGTAGTCAAGGCCGAGGTATTGAAACTGTTGGATGTGGGCATTATCTACCCCATCTCAGACAGTAAATGGGTCAGTCCAGTCCAAATAGTACCAAAAAAGTGTGGGATCACAGTGGTGAAGAATGAAGATGATGAGCTAATACCTACAAGAATAACCACTGGTTGGAGGGTATGCATTGATTACAGAAAACTGAACAAGCGAACAACGAAAGACCATTTTCCCCTATCCTTCATTGATCAAATGTTAGAGAGGTTAGCTGGCCATAGCTACTACTGCTTTTTGGATGGGTATAGTGGCTACAACCAAATTGCTATAGCACCAGAGAACCAAGAGAAGACCACCTTCACATGTCCTTTTGGCACATTTGCCTACAGAATGATGCCATTTGGATTATGCAATGCACCAGCCACCTTCCAAAGATGCATGATGAACATTTTCTCAGATAT
>NC_081545.1:12376518-12403600 GCF_901000735.1 Corylus avellana | reverse complement strand
AAATCCTACAAAAGCATGGAAAACACATAAAACAACTAAAATAACATAAATTAATCAAAACTAAAGGAGTAACAAATATAAGTTAAAGGCTAAAACATGAACATTTTAGCACTTAACAGGGATCGAGCGCACTCGGCCAGTAGATCACGTGACCTATTTTAAGGTCACCTTCGCGTTCCCCTCTCACTTCTCCCCTGTGCCGTACACTCCCCCAACACTCAACCCTCACTCCACCATCACTGCCCATCACCAAGCTCACCCCCACTGGCCACCACTCATCACCACACAGCACTCACACCCAATCCCCCCATCACCCATCTCCATCCCATTTTTCCCCATTCACAATTTTCCCAATTTTTTTTTTAAGGCAATTTGTGGGTGCTTTTCCACACACTTGCCTCTAAGGTTGGTTTTCCTTGTTTTGCAGGGGGTTTGGGCAATTTTTTCTGTGTCTTGTAACTTAGCTCGTAACACTGCACAGCAAGTGTTCGACAAAATTCCTGAACCAAGCTCACCATGCCGAAAGCTTGCACTTCATCCACTCAAGTTTCTGAAACCCGAGCCATTTCCTCCCCACCCACTTGTGAGGAATGGGGGCTGCTATTTGAGACCACATTTGCCATTAGCGAAGATTTCCAAAATCTTGAAGCTACTCGATGGGTGGTTGCAGATCAAATGCCAAGGGCTGAAGAAACTGTTCAAGCCAGTCACCTCCACAGCATACAAAAAATTGGTAGCAAAGTTCTATGCCAATCTATCTGACAATTGCACCAAGCCAGATGCTCTGTCCTCCACAGTTCATGACCAAGCTATTGAGGTGACTTCGGCTGACATTGCCACTGCCCTATAGTACAAGAATGAGCACCCTACCGAAGGAGCGCAGCTTACAGCCCAACCTCCCCGATTCTATGTGGCGGAAATCATTGAGGGCATATGTCAAGGGTAGTATGCAGATACACATCATAATGCCGGCAGCCGGTCCAAGCTGCCTCCACAACTTTGGCTTGTGGACTCTATTCTGCATCGCAATGTGTTGTGCCAAAATCTACCTAAATTAATAGGTAAATAATTGTACGTTTTAACTCGCAAGTGCACAAGATCAAAACAATAGTATAGCAGGCAAATACGAGATCATTCCCACGAGGATTGGTAAATTATGTTTAGAAGTAATTTCCTATTTAATTAAAAGATAAAATTCAATTGTCATGATTGAATTCAATAAAATAAAAGATAAACAAAAACTAAAATGGATTAGGGTTTTGATATCCACCACTAATTATATTCAACTAATATAACAATATGCCAATGCTTTGATCAAGTTATGCATATTTAATGTTTGCCAACCTAAGGGTTAAACCCTAACTCCTTAAGCTATTGATTTCCCTAAGCAACGAGTTAGGCACTTGGTCCATACTCTAACTCTTTTCTTTCCTAAAGGATTTAGCATGGTCTATACTAAGTTGTTCTTTAGAAAAGCATATGTTCTATGGAAATCGACAAACACACAAGGCCTAGGGCATGGACACATACTCCCGGTTCCCTATGTTGATTAACCCAAGAATCCGGCGTAGATATCTCTTGTTACTTATGTTAAACCTAGGACTCGGTCATCCAAATTGATCTAGCTAACAAGTCCATACCACATGGACATGTTGATCAGGCATACACATATGAAGAATTCATACAAACAGGTATTAATCAAGTTAAGTAGCACAACATGATCATCACAAGGCGCCAATATTGAAATATTAATTTAACATAACTAGGGCTTCAATCTAGCCCTAAACAAAGTATAAACTACAAAATAAAGATAAAAAGGGTGGAAGACAAGAAAAACCCAAACTCCTCTTGATTCAGCCTTCAGTTCCTTTCCAGAGCTTGTGCCTCTTTTCTCCACACCTATTCATTGAATCTAAGAGGTTTATTTATAGGCTTTAGAAGTCCCTGGAAAAGTAGTAAACCCTAGGGATTTTGTAGGGATTTAATCCTATTATAATTTGGAGTTGGAAAAACCCTAATATGGAAAAAAGGACATTGTAACCGCCACTTGGGATGTCTCCTGTGCACGGGTGCACTCGATCGCAGCCCGTGTGCACTCGATCTCACGTCTGCGATTGATGCCTCTTTTGGCCTGCGCTCGATCGCTCCTGGCTTGGCTCGTGCAGTGTCTTCTCTGATGTTGCACTCGATCGCAGGTACTCTGTGATTGATCGCAGTACCAGGGAGTTCCAAATTTCCATCTTCTCCTTTTTGAACCCAAATCTCATAGTTTTTCTTCATTTTCTTCCAAAAGCCTGTAAAATCATGAAAAACACAAAAAAGGAAGTAAAATGGCCTAATTAACCAAAATCAAAGGAATAAAACATGCAAGATCAGGGCTGAAAATATGAATATTTTAGCACTTATCACAATGCCTTCCCCCTAGGCCACAAGACTCAATGGCGAGATCAATTCTTACAAACATTGTACGCCTTTCATAAAGGTGCTTGGTGTTCCATTCCTGCAATTATTTGGAACCAAACTCACAAGTTCTGGAATGGGGTGCATGTCGGGGGAGCTAAGTCCACCCACTCATGGGGTCTACCTTTTCCATACTTACTTACATCCTCTAGAAAAAGGCATAAGGTGCACCTCAACAGATGAGCCAGTCACCACAACCCCAAAGTTTGGCATTCACTAATGGAATCAAAGCTGTTCCTACATGCCTAGGGTACCTCAAGCACTAGCAGTTGAAGCGAAAGAGTTCAAGGCTGAGCCTATGGCAGAAGATGAACCTACAGCTGAGTAGGAAGCAGCAGAAGATGAGGCGACTTTCACTTTGCATGTAGCACAGTATTGTTCCATTAGTGAAGAAGTGGCAGGACTCCGGCTAGAGTTAGCAGATCAAAAATGGGAGGCTCGGGAGGATAAAATCTCGACAAATCAAAGATTAACTGCCTTAGAAGAGCTTATGCGCTCCATTTTAAGCCGATTGCCACCACCATCAGGAGCATCTTCTTCGGGATAGCACTAAGAAGGGAATCACAATCTAGTTGAAGACGTTAAACTTAGCGCTCATGGGAGGCACCCCATAGTTTATCTTGTTCTTTTATTTTAGCTGTTTTTTTTTTTTCACTTAATCTTTATAGTTATCTTTAGTTTTGTTTTGTTTCATTTTACTAGTTTTGATGTTTTCTTTTTTTGCAGGGACAAGTATGCTTCAATTCAAATTTGGGAGTGTGCTATGAGCCATGCTCTTCCAAGACTGTTTTGACCATACCCAAGTAAATTCTTTCCATGTTTTAGACACATTGGGGACAATGTGTCATTTAAGTTTGGGGGTATGGGAACATTCTACACACACTTTGTCCCAGTTTCATGTTGTTTGCTTTTGTTTGTTGTGTTGTTAAAATATTGTTGTGCAAAATATTACATAAATTAATAGGTAAATAATTGTACATTTTACTTGTAAGTGCACAAGGTCAACATAGTAGTATATGGTGCAAGTACAGGATCATTCCCACGAGGATTGCTGAATTTATGTTTAAAAATAGATTCCATAAGCAAAAGCAAAACAAAGATTGATTGTTGAAGTGATGATAATAAAGGGTAGGGCTTTGATATCCACCACTAATTATATTTAACTAATATAACAATATGCCAATGCTTTGATCAAGTTATGCACATCTAATGTTTGTCAACCTTAGGGCATGGCATATACTCCTAAGGCTATAGATTTCCGTAAGCAACAAGTTAGGCATGGCGTACACTCTAACTTTTTCATTCCTAAGGGATTTAGCATGATTTATACTAAGTTGTTCCTTAGGAAGGCATATGTTCTATGGAAATCAACAAACACATGAGGCCTAGGGCATGGCATATACTCCCGGTTCCCCATGTTGATTAACTTAAGAACCCAGTGTGGATTTCTTTTGTTACTTATGTTAAACCCAGGACTCGGCCATCCAAATTGATTTAACTAACTAGTCTGTACCACATGCATATGTCGATCAGGCACACACATATAAGGAATTCATGCAAGCAGGTATTAATCAAGTTAAATAGCACAACAAGATCATCACAAAAGCGCCAATATTGAAATATTAACAAAACATAACTAGGGCTTCAATCAAGCCCTACTAATTAAATTAGCTACACATAAAGTTGATGTTAAACATCTTCATAAAATAAAAGAAAAGAGAGGAAAAGAATAAACCCGAGAATTGAACTTGAAGAGCTCTTATTCTTCTCCTTAGCAAGTGTACCAATTCTAGAGGCTTAAGGGTCTATTTATAGGCTTTAGAAGTCTTAGACAAAGTGGTAAACCTAGGGAATTCGTAGGGTTTTGAGACCTATTACAAATTGGAATTGGAAAACCCTAATATGAAAATATTGTCAATCCAGCCTCCACTTGATAAATCTCCTGCGCACGGGTGCGCTCAATCGCAGCCCGTGTGCGCTCTATTGCATGTCTGCAATCATTTCTTCTTTTGTCATGCGCTCGATCGCTCTTGGCCTATTTGCTGCAATGTCCTCTCGGGTATTGTGCTCGATCGCAGGTACCCTGCGATTGATCGTAGTACCAGGGAGTTCCAATTGTCTTCATTTCCTCTTTTGAGCTCAAATTACCTAGTTTTACTTCTTTTTATTCCAAAAGCCTATAAAAGTATGAAAAACACAAAAAGGAATTAAAATGGCCTAATTAATTAAAACCAAAGGATTAAAACACGCAACTTAAGGGCTGAAAATATGAATATTTTAGCACTTATCACACCCCCAAACTTACATATTGCTAGTCCCTTAGCAATACAAAACTAAAAATAAGAATGGAAAAACAGAAAACAAAAGATAAATCTATCTTTCGTGGGATGTACAATTGCATTTAGCGTATGCAACAAGCCTTTGAAACCACTAGAACTTCCCCAGTGAACGAGTGAAGTCTCGTGAGGGTTTTCCAGAAATGTTACCCACAAACATTATGCAAGAGTTCATGTTATTCCCAAAAGTTAAAGTATCACTTCAAGATTATGATTTTCATTCATCAGCAAGTTTTTAAAAAATGAACCCCATCTTCACAATGACTTGGAATCTTAAAGTACAATTACTTACAAAGGACATGCTAAAACATCACAAGTTCGAAAATTGTGTACAGTGAACTAGTACAAAATTATGAGGCTTCCAAATCTTTCCAATATGAAATGTCTCCTTATCTCAAAATTCACTGAAGTTCCTATTAGAATGACACATTGGCATTTTTCTTTTTCTTTCTTTTTCTCTTTTTTTGGTCAGGTTGTGTAATGTTGGTTCCCTTAAGCTTTCTATTTGACCCTTGTAGCGAGTGTTAAGTTAATGACTCATAAACCAAGTGGTTTTAGGGCATTAGGTGTAGAGACACCCCTAAGGACCTACTAACTCAAGTCAAAAAGGCTACAAAACCAACTAACCATGACTTTGATCAAGTCCAAATTTTTCACCTCTTGACGTGAACACTCAATGCTTTGAGGCAAGAGGTCCAGTTACTCAATGAAAAGCCATCAATGATCATTTATTTCATATCTCTCTCTCTCTCTCTTTTTCTTTTCTTTTTTTTTTCGCTCTTTTCAACTACTATATATGCCATAGTGTCATCTAATAAGTCATCCAATTTCATTCAAGATGCAAAAAAAACACACATATTAGACCTCATGTCATTCCTCACAAATTATGTGCTAATGTGCTTGTGTGATGAAATCAAACATGTGATCTTTCAACTAGCCTAAGCAAGTAACCAAACTAACAGATTCACTCACCAGATCATGTATTCAAAATTTTAAGCTCACTGATGAATTCAAATCACAATTCTTTTTAGATCAACTTAAAATTTTAGAGCAAACATGAACATGCATAATTTTTTTTTTTTTTTTAAAAAAAACATAAACGAACAACACACAAAACAAATAACATGAAATTGGGACAAAGTGTGTGTAACGCCCCGATATTTGAACTAGCAAATATCGAAGTCGTGATGCTGCAACTTTAGAAAATACAATCTTACAGCGGAGTATGTATATTTTTTTCTTTTTCTATGACCTAGTAATAACTTACACAACACAGTTGAGCTGACTGAAATACCTCGAGGTGATATATTATTAAATAAAATAGAAACATGGTTTTCATTACAACATATGTACACACTAGGTGTACCAAATATATGCCACAGACGGCACCTAAATTAACATAGTAATATCTATTAAGTTTACACACATCACCATACATAATAAAAGCGATTAACATAAATGAGACTTGCTCCATAGAGTAAGCATAAATCCTGCAGCAGATGGTCTATCAACCATCAAAACCAGTAAAAGGACCATCGTCCTCACTTTCTATCCCTGCATCAAGATCTATGTAAAGATGACGTTATCATATTTACATAGGCAAACAAGTGAGTAATCTATTTTCCTAGATATAAAGACTAAAAAGACTAGTTTGAACAAATAAGATTAAAGAATAAAATATATAATAATGAATGAGTTGTGAATGCAGCGTAATGACAGATTAGTTTGTGTTTTATGATAATCTTTCTTCAAACCTCTTCTCATGAGCTCTCAGCCCGCTTACGTCCGTTATGTCCCTCACACTTTAGAGGTTTACCTGTTTGGTGCTGGCAACTACACCACCCCAGCTTAGTTATATATTAGGCCTGTTGGACGGTTATATACACCCATCCACTGAGATACCGACAGTTCCTCGCGGCAATCCACCCAGCTTGTTCATAAGGTGGCTATCTTATCAGCCCATTTTAATAGACACATTATGTAGCGGTTGTATTGCAAAATTATATCAATAAGACAAAATAAGAATTCCTATAACAATAAAACAAGGCTAGTACTCAGTTAGTATATCCATACTTACTCTCCTTAGTGTAGTATTCTGCTCCACTTCTGCATATAATACATACATACAAACAATACTTAGTTCATTCTCCAATAATAATTGTTTAAAGACCCTCATCTTTTTATATTTATTTATTATCTGTCACTTCATCTTTACTTACTCATTTTATTATATTAATCTAAGATAATTACTTATAACAAGCTTTATGCCTGAATTCATTTTTGGTGACGAGGCTAATGGCCAGTATCACTAAATACAAACAAGTATTATAAATAATATATATAAAACATGACTCATATTTTGGAGATGAGACCAATGGTCCGTACCTACCAAAGTATGAATCAAAATTTAAATGACAATAAAAGAAATGACTGAATGTAAATACTGAATTCATATTCTGGGGATGACCGCCAAAAATAAGAATTAAAATTTAAATGACAGAAAGAAATAACTGAATGTAAATAATGCATATTTCGGGGATGAGCTCAAATGGTCCTTACCGCCAGAAATATGAACAGAAATTTAAATGACATAAAAGAAATGACTGAATGTAAATAATGCATATTTCGGGGATGAGATCAAATGGTCCTTATCGCCAGAAATATGAACAGAAAGTTAAATGACATAAAAGAAATGACTGAATGTAAATACTGTAAAGTAAATAATATATAGATAATATTATAAGTCCTTAATTGATTTTGTCCACTAACTCTTTATTATTAATTCACTTGTATCCATTACTTTATTTTACATTATACGCTTATTGGGTCTTTAAACAATTTAAATGAGGACAAGTAATAAAAGCAATAAATCATGATATTTATACAAGAAGCACTTACCCAATAATCCTTTAGAAGTAAAACTCCACCAAATCTTCTCTAGGTAGCTAGTTTCAGAAAAAACGCTTGAACACTACAAGAAAGATCTAGGCTATATGGTATTTGACTAGAACTAAGAAATAAAATGAAAGGAGGAGCAAACAATTTTACTTGTTCTAAGATTGTAAAAACTTAAGTGAAAGTGAAAGTGAAAGTGACTATAGCTTAGGCTCTATTTATAAGAGAATGAATGGTTAGGATTTATTTTTAAACCTTTGATCTAGGGGTTGAGATGGATTTAACCAAAAGAATGAACCTAGTCCATATTTCATACTCTATACCAAATAGTATTTTCGTCCAAAATGATGGCAGTGTATTCCGATCCATTTTTCAATGTCCAAATCTACTCCGATTGACATGAAATTTTGAGAGTAGATAGAGGACTCCGTGACAAACATTTTATATTTTTGGTTCGACTTCATCCGAGTTCGTTTGGGTCTATTTTTGGCCTATGCAAGGTTTCCAATTCAACTTAGGCTTTAACTATTTGCATTCCCACTTGGCCACTTGTCTTATTAAATCATTATAATCATGATATTTACTATAACCATCATTACTAGAAGACTTTAAGCTTTCAACAAAGGTGGCTAGCCTTGGTATCTTTCTTTAGCAGTTTTAATCTCATTTAGACAGTATGAAAATTAAGACACTGCTTTTTAGGCTAAAAAACTGAAAAGTTTCAAATTAATTTATGACTTCGCTAAACACCAATATAAATAATTTATTCACTAGATTGGGTTTGATTATGCCCATAAACATATTAGTGAAGCTAAATTTTTAGAATTGAAGTAATATACATAAGAGGTCAAAAATCAATGTAATATACCTTTAACAGTAAATAGTTATTTAATATCATTCATCCACATATCATTGTTCTAATTTATCGATTATATTTTTAATCTATTTAATATTATTTAAATAAGAGTTTTAAAATCTAGGTCGTTACATTCTACCCACCTTATTGGAATTTCGTCCCCGAAATTAAGGCATTCAAATTATCACATAACCTCAATATGAGTGACTCAAATTTTTATCTTAACGTCTAATCCTTAGTCTTATTTTACACTTAATCCCTAAGCTTTTATCGTACAGTAATATTCTAAGAAAAAGGGTGTAAGAAAATAATGTTCCTCAAATTTTCTATTCATATACTCTATAGCTCCGACGTACTACGTCTTAAGTTTCAATGTTTTCATTTAGGTACTACACTTTTATACAGTACCATGATTTATCTACCATCTCGAAAGATCGACCAAAGCATTTTAATAATATCACTTCTTATCCCTAAGGTATCCCTCAACTTTAGTAGTTTTGAACAATACCCATATAAGCAATCATAAAATACCATTTACCACGTAATAATATATATATATATATATATATATGCACTTACCAAGTGATATATCCGGTTAGAATAAATGTGGATATTTGTCTTGCATTTCTCGTTCTAGTTCCCAAGAAACTTCTTCTACGTCGTGATTACGCCAGAGAACCTTAACTAGAGCAATGGTTTTCGTTCTGAGTTTCTGTTCCTTTCAATCCAGAATTTGTACCGGTAGTTCCTCATACCTTAAATTTGCTTGAATCTGAAGTGGTTCGAATTCAATAGCGTGCAAGGGATCATGTACATATCTTCTTAATGTCGATACATGGAACACGTCATGTACCTCTGCTAGCTCAGGTGGTAACTCAACTTTGTATGCCACCAGACCTACAATTTCGGTTATTAAGAAGGGGCCAACATACCTTGGACTTAACTTTCCCTTTTTACCGAAATGCATCACGCCTTTCATTGGTGATACTTTAAGGAATACTTGATCGCCAACTTCAAAATTCACTAGGTGACGTCCCTTGTCAGCATAACTCTTTTGATGGCTTTGAGCTGTTAACATCCTTTTTCGATTTAGTACGACCTTGTCCTTGGTGTCTTGGATTTATCTTCGGTCCTACCAATCGCCTTTCACCAACTTCATCCCAATAAAGTGGCGACCTGCATTTGCGTCCATAGAGTACTTCGTATGGTGCCATACCAATAGTTGCCTGGAAACTTTTGTTATAAGCAAACTCGACAACAGGTAAATATTGGATCCACTTAGTACTTTCCTTGATGAATCCACTTACCCTGCACTTTATTTTGGACAGACCAATTCTAATCCTATACTTGAGTATTCACCAAGCTCGCAATTTGTGCTATGTGCAATTTTATCATATCATTAATTGTAGGTAATTCTATAATCATTTTCTTCCCTTAATTAATCACCACGTAATACTTCATAGCATTTTCTCAATCTCCTTATGATGAGCTAAGCATCATTATTTCTCTTTTTAGATCGCATTCACTATTTTTTTCTTATCAAGTCCTAACAACATCAATTTCAAACATCTATTCGATTGCTAGTTCATACCTTAAAATGTCGTAGTCTTCTTCTCGAGCTCACCATGTTCCCTCGATTTTATTTATTTATTTATTTTTTTTTTTTTTTAGCCTTGTCAAAGTGGCTATAAGACAACAATATTTTTCAGTATCTCTATCTCTTAGTATTCATGATCATGTACCACTAATATGATTATCATTTTCCTTAAAATATTGCTAGATATCAATCCTTATATGGTACCATGATTAATTCTTTACTTAGGTATAACTGCTATAATTCTTCAAAGATAAAAACAATCATATACTTGTTTTAATTCTACATGACTATGCTTATGCTCATCCCTCAATGATGATAGTAATTCATTTATCCTTTCTCATCCTGGTGTTTGTACCGACCAATCTTGCCCAAATGGTCGTGTATTTATATGATAAATCTTAGTATATAATGCAGAAATGAATGAATGTGTAGCTCTAGAATCAAAGAGAGTACACGCAAGAGTACCAAATAGAGAAATGGTACCTGTCACTATATCCTTGTTCGCTTCATCATTCTCATCGTCATCTACGGGGTTCAACGTATATACTCTCGCTTGAGCAGGCCTTCTTTGTTGGAAGTCATTCCTTTGTGCTCCAGCTTCCCCCGTAGTATTCATCGGACAATCCTTCTTAAAATGCCCCTTTTGACCACATCGAAAATAGCCGGTACTTTCGCTCCTGCAATCTCCAAAATGCATTCTTCCACATTTGGGACAAGCAACCTTCTGACTTCCTACTGGAGGAGAAAAATTCTGGTGATCCACTGGTTTGGAGCCAGTCCCTACGACAAATCGTTTAGACGGATAGGATGCCTGAGGCATTGACCGTTTCCTATGTTCGTAAGCTGCAGATGTCTCACCAATTGCCCTCTCAGCAAGGGATGATACGTTTACTAATCGAGCATAGTTCTTGATCTCATGGCAGACAACTCTTTCCTTGATACGAGAGTTAAGACCATTTTCAAACGTTCTGTCTTTGATACTTTGTCAGGAATAAGATTAATACCAAACCTGGCTAACTCAGTGAGTTTAATTGAGTATTGTTCCACTGACATAGTACCTTGCACCAAGTTCTGAAATTCAATAGCTCTTAACTGCTTTTGTGACCTTGGGAAATATTGCCTGTTGAATTCCTCAACAAACCTTTCCCACGTGATAACAACACCAAGTCCTATTAGCTCTACCTGGGACTTCCACCACTTAAGGGCTTCACCAGTTAGCCTTAATACGGTGTATGTCAACTTTTCCTCATTTGTACACTTGAGTGTGTCATGCAGCAGTTGGATATCTGAAATCCAAGCTTCAACTACTGTATGTCCTTGAGTTCCATTGAAAGTACGAAACTGCTGATCAGTAAAGTCACGCATCGAGCAACCGATACGTTCGACTGGTGCAGTAGGTTGAGACATCCGTGAAATTGCTTCTGTGAATTGCCTAGTAATATCTCCTATAAATTGGACTAATGTTGGGTGTACACCATCATGGAATGCTGGAGGTGGAGGTGGAGGTGGAGGTGGAGGTGGTATTTCATTGTTTTCATTATGAGGTGCTTCGCCTTCCTCAACGACAGGGAGATCACATCTTCGTACCATAATTCTGTACAAACTAATTTACGACTTATCTATATTAAAGCAAACAACAAAATCACTCAAACAAGTAAATAACATAGTTGTGCTTCTATCGCTAATACTTTATTCTCAAACAAAAGTTTTTTTTATAAAAGGTTATGACTATTTTATTTAATGAAGCTCTTGTGTTGTATACCCTAGTTCTAGTGCGATACTAACTTTCCCATAGAGCAAACCGCTCTGATACCATAATGTAATGCCCCGATATTTCAACTAGCAAATATCGAAGCCGTGACGCTGCAACTTTAGAAAATACAATCTTACAGCGGAGTATGTATATTTTTTTCTTTTTCTATGACCTAGTAATAACTTACACAACACAGTTGAGCTGACTGAAATACCTCGAGGTGATATATTATTAAATAAAATAGAAACATGGTTTTTATTACAACATATGTACACACTAGGTGTACCAAATATATGCCACAGACGGCACCTAAATTAACATAGTAATATCTCTTAAGTTTACACACATCACCATACATATAAAAGCGATTAACATAAATGAGACTTGCTCCATAGAGGAAGCATAAATCCTGCAGCAGATGGTCTATCAACCATCAAAACCAATAAAAGGACCATCGTCCTCACTTTCTATCCCTGCATCAAGATCTATGTAAAGATGACGTTATCATATTTACATAGGCAAACAAGTGAGTAATCTATTTTCCTAGATATAAAGACTAAAAAGACTAGTTTGAACAAATAAGATTAAAGAATAAAATATATAATAATGAATGAGTTGTGAATGCAGCGTAATGACAGATTAGTTTGTGTTTTATGATAATCTTTCTTCAGACCTCTTCTCATGAGCTCTCAGCCCGCTTACGTCCGTTATGTCCCTCATACTTTAGAGGTTTACCTGTTTGGTGCTGGCAACTACACCGCCCCAGCTTAGTTATATATTAAGCCTGTTGGACGGTTATATACCCCCATCCACTGAGATACCGACAGTTCCTCGGGGCAATCCACCCAGCTTGTTCATAAGGTGGCTATCTTATCAGCCCATTTTATTAGACACATTATGTAGTGGTTGTATTGCAAAATTATATCAATAAGACAAAATAAGAATTCCTATAACAATAAAACAAGGCTAGTACTCAGTAAGTATATCCATACTTACTCTCCTTAGTGTAGTATTCTGCTCCACTTCTGCATATAATACATACATCCAAACAATACTTAGTTCATTCTCCAATAATAATTGTTTAAAGACCCTCATCTTTTTATATTTGTTTATTATCTGTCACTTCATCTTTACTTACTCATTTTATTATATTAATCTAAGATAATTACTTATAACAAGCTTTATGCCTGAATTCATTTTTGGTGACGAGGCTAATGGCCAGTATCACTAAATACAAACAAGTATTATAAATAATATATATAAAACATGACTCATATTTTGGAGATGAGACCAATGGTCCGTACCTACCAAAGTATGAATCAAAATTTAAATGACAATAAAAGAAATGACTGAATGTAAATACTGAATTCATATTCTGGGGATGACCGCCAAAAATATGAATTAAAATTTAAATGACATAAAAGAAGTAACTGAATGTAAATAATGCATATTTCGGGGATGAGATCAAATGGTCCTTACCGCCAGAAATATGAATAGAAATTTAAATGACATAAAAGAAATGACTGAATGTAAATAATGCATATTTCAGGGAAGAGATCAAATGGTCCTTACCTCCAGAAACATGAACAGAAATTTAAATGACATAAAAGAAATGACTGAATGTAAATAATGCATATTTTGGGGATGAGATCAAATGGTCCTTACCGCCAAAAATATGAACAGAAATTTAAATGACATAAAAGAAATGACTGAATGTAAATACTGTAAAGTAAACAATATATAGATAATATTATAAGTCCTTAATTGATTTTGTCCACTAACTCTTTATTATTAATTCACTTGTATCCATTACTTTATTTTACATTATACGCTTATTGGGTCTTTAAACAATTTAAATGAGGACAAGTAATAAAAACAATAAATCATGATATTTATACAAGAAACACTTACCCAATAATCCTTTAGAAGTAAAACTCCACCAAATCTTCTCTAGGTAGCTAGTTTTAGAAAAAACGCTTGAACACTACAAAAAAGATCTAGGCTATATGGTATTTGACTAGAACTAAGAAATAAAATGAAAGGAGGAGCAAACAATTTTACTTGTTCTAAGATTGTAAAAACTTAAGTGAAAGTGAAAGTGAAAGTGACTATAGCTTAGGCTCTATTTATAAGAGAATGAATGGTTAGGATTTATTTTTAAACCTTTGATCTAAGGGTTGAGATGGATTTAACCAAAAGAATGAACCTAGTCCATATTTCATGCTCTATACCAAATAGTCTTTTCGTCCAAAATGATGGCAGTGTATTCTGATCCATTTTTCAATGTCCAAACCTACTCCGATTGACATGAAATTTTGAGAGTAGATAGAGGACTCCGAGACAAACATTATATATTTTTGGTTCGACTTCATCCGAGTTCGTTTGAGTCTATTTTTGGCCTATGCAAAGTTTCCAATTCAACTTAGGCTTTAACTATTTGCATTCCCACTTGGCCACTTTTCTTATTAAATCATTATAATCATGATATTTACTATAACCATCATTATTAGAAGACTTTAAGCTTTCAACAAAGGTGGCTAGCCTTGGTATCTTTCTTTAGCAGTTTTAATCTCATTTAGACAGTATGAAAATTAAGACACTGCTTTTTAGGTTAAAAAAACTAAAAAGCTTCAAATTAATTTAAGACTTCGCTAAACACCAATATAAATAATTTATTCACTAGATTGGGTTTGATTATGCCCATAAACATATTAGTGAAGCTAAATTTTTAGAATTGAAGTAATATACATAAGAGGTCAAAAATCAATGTAATATACCTTTAACACTAAATAGTTATTTAATATCATTAATCCACATATCATTGTTCTAATTTATCGATTATATTTTTAATCTATTTAATATTATTTAAATAAGAGTTTTAAAATCTAGGTCGTTACAGTGTGTGTAAACATGTGTGCCCATACCCACAAACTTAAATGACACATTGTCCCCAATGTGTCTAAGTAAAGGAAAGAATGTACCTGAGAGATGGTCAGCATAGTCTTGGAAAGCATGGCTCATAGCATACCCCCAAACTTGAATTGAAGCACACTTGTCCCTGCAAAATAATAAAACACACAAACAAGTAAAAAGGAACAAAAGAAAATGAAATAAAAATTGAACAAAACAAAATAAACAATAACTATGGGATGCTGCCAAGTGCACTCGATTGCACATGTTGTGCGTTCGATCGTACTAACAGAGTGCGGTAGTCTCACATATGGAGGCCTATGCTCGATCGCATGTGTGGTGTGATCGATCGCAGTAACAGAATCAAAAAGAAACGACATAACACAAAAAATACTAACACAACAAAATATAAATCAAACAAAATAAAATAAAGCAAACATAAAATAAAAGGATATGCTATGGAGTGCCTCCCATAAGCGCTAAGTTTTACGTCTTCAGCTAGACAATGGTCCCCTCTCAGTGTTGCCCAGAAGTGGATGCTCCAAATGGTGGTGGTAACCGGTTTAGGATGGACCACATCAATTCTTCTAGGGCAGCTAAGCGTTTGTCCATGGCGACCTTATCTTCTCTAGCCTCCCTTCTTTGATTAGCTAGCTCTCTCCGAAGACCGTCCATTTGTTCACAAAGGGATTGGTATTGGATGGCTCAAATGTCAATTGAGGTCTCCTCCTCAGCTTCATCTACAGGCTCAGCTACCGGTTCATCTTCGGCCATTGGCTCGACCTCATATGCTTCTTCTTCTTCTTCTGGAGGTGCCCGTGGCATATGGGAGCAGCTCTTGATCCATTGACAAATGCCAAATAATGGAGTAGTGGTGATTGGCTCATCAACTGCGGTGCCCTTAATGCCCTTTTTCCACAGAATGTATGTGATCAAATAGGGGAAAGGCAATCCCCATGAATGTGTGGACTCGGCTCCCCCAATATGCACTCCATTCCAAAATTTATGGATTTGGCTTCAAATGATGTCGGGAATGGAGTACCATGCATCCTTGCGAAAGGCGTAGAGAGTTTGGAGAAATGGATCACGCCTTTGAGTTTTCTGTCCCAAGGGGAAGGCATTTCGGTGAAGGATGGAATCCACAAACCACAACCTTCGAGGTAGCTTGGACCGGCTGCCGGCATTGTGGTGGACATCTACTTAGAGCCCTTGGCACATATCTTCAATGATTTCCGCCACGTAGTATCGAGGCGGTTGCTCTGCAAGATTTGATTAATGTCATAGTTAGTTTGGTTTCGTAGTCTTTTTGACTCGAGTTAGTAAGTCCTTAAGGGTGTTTTACACCTAATGCCTTAAAACCGCTTGGTTTGGGAGTCATTGACTTAACACTCGTTACATGGGTCAATTAGAAAGCTTAAAGGAACTAAACATTGCACAACCTGACCAAAAAAAAAAAGAAATATATGCCCTAGTTATTCATTCTAATAGGGATTTCAGTTAACTTTGGGATATTGAGACATTGCACATTGGAAGTAATTGGAAGCTTAATATTTATGTGCTAGGTTCACTTTACACTGGTGATGTTTTAGCATGTCCTTAGTAAGTAATTAAACTTTGAGATTCCAATTCCTTGTGAAGATGGAGTTTATCTTTTTAAGCTTGCTAATGAATGAAAATCATGATCTTGAGTTTACCTTAATTTTTGGATAACATGAACTCTTGCATGATGTTTGTGGGTAACATTTCTGGAAAACTCTCACCAGACTTCACTCGTCTTCTAGGAGATTCCTAGGGGTTTAAAAGGCTTGTTGCATATGCTAAATGCAATCGTACATCCCACAAAAGATGGATTTATCTTTTTGTTTTCTATTTTTCCATTTAGTTTTTAGTTTTGTATTGCTAAGGGACTAGCAATATGTAAGTTTGTGTGTGTGTTAAGTGCCAAAATATTCATATTTTTGCCCTTAACTTACAATTGTTAATCCTTTAGTTTTTGTTAAATTATGCCATTTTAGCTCTTTTATGTGCTTTTTTTGTTTTTGTAGGCTTTTGGAAGAAAAGGAAGCAATTTCGGAAGTTTTGGCTTAAAGAGTTACTTTGGAGAAAATTGGAGGTTTTGGTAGTGCAATCGATCGTAGGGGAGCTACGATTGAGTGAGCTACAAGCGAAGACCAAGACGAGCGCAAGGCGTGTGCTCGGGCGTACAAGCAGTAGCCTCAATCACACTTGTGATCGAGCGCCCAACATAGAGGATCGATCGCAGTCCTATGATCGATCGCACATGGGCTGCGATCGAGAGCACCCGTGCGTGAAGAGCAAGCCAGCCGCCAACCTTGTTATGAAAATTGTTGAATTTAGGGTTTTGAAGCTTTGTACGAACTAAGGCTCAAACCCTATGTTTTTTAGGGTTTCTAGAGCATTCCTTAAGCTTATTAATAGACTCTTAAACCTTTAGAATAGACACACAATTTCCAAGGAGAAGAATTGGAGCTCTTCAAGTTCAAGTTTCGGGTTTATTCTTTTCCTTTCTATTTTATTTTATAAAGATGTTTAACGTCAAACTAATGTGTAACTAATTTACTTAGTAGGGCTAGATTGAAGCCCTAATTATGTTTATTTAATATTTCAATATTGGCGCTTTTGTGATGATCATGTTGTGATATTTAACTTGATTAATTCCTATTTTCATGAATTCCTGATATGTGTTTGCCTGGTCAACATATGCATATGGTATGGATTAGTTAGTTAAATCAATTTGGATGACCGAGTCCTGGGTTTAATAAAAGTAACAAAAGAAATCCACGTCGGGTTGTTGGGTTAATCAACATGGGGAACCAGGAGCAAACACCTATGCCCTAGGCCTCATGTGTTTGTATATTTCCACAAATTCATGCTTTCTTAAAGAAAAACTTTGTAGATACCCATGCTAAATCCTTTAAGAAATAAAAGATTTAGAGTAGACACCCATGCCTAATTTGTTGCTTAGGGAAATCAATAGCTTAAGGAGTAAACACCCATACCCTTAGATTGACAAACATTAAGTATGCATAACATGATCAAACCATTGGCATATTGTTATATTATCTAAATATAATTAGGGGTGGATATCAAAGCCCTACCTTTTATTATTATCAACTCAAAATCAATCTTTGTTTTCTTTTACTTACGGAATTTATTTTGAGCTAAATTTAGCAATCATCGTGGGAATGATCCCATACTTGCACCATATACTATTATGTTGACCTTGTGCACTTGCGGGTAAAACATAGAATTATTTGTCTATTAATTTAGGTAGACATTTGCACAACAGTAGAGTGGACTTTCGTACGAAGCCGCATCGCCTTCCTCCTCTTCCTGAACCGCATCTAAAAAATTATCACAATTTTAAAGGGGGAAGGGTGAGTCCACGATTCAGCAAGTTCAAGCAAGTTGACCATTTATAATGAGAGCCCTCTTTTGTTTGAAAAATATATCTCCTCACCAGTGTTCACTAAACAGCCATGTATGCAAGGATTTCGCAAATGAGTCTTAATAAATGTATGGCTAAAGAGTAAACTTAGGTGATAGACATTTGGACACATAGTAAATAAACAGAATAATATTTCGTTGCATTTTCTTATTACATAATTAACTTCACATTTCATAATATAAAGCGGTAAAACATTTCATAACATAATGAGTAAAACATCAGTTAAAATCAGCATAATTTAATCATATAGCATTGCATAGAAAAACATATCATAACATATCATCATGATAATATGTGAATTTATACTCTCACTTATCCTCAGGAGTTCGCTAATTGTTACCCCACTTAACCGCAAGGTTGCTAATAATTTATCCCTCTCATAGCTTTGAGGGTTGAGCGTGTAACCCCTCTCAACCGTTAGGCTATTAGGCAACTTTGTTTTCCCCTTCCTAACATCGGGGTGTCAAGCACATAATTCCACCCTAACCGCTGGGCTTTACATGCATTCATACATAGCATCATATTTTTCATAGTATTATAATTTTTGCAAATCACGTTTTCCTTCCGAAACTCAACTGCTTTTCATAAATCATTTCCTTTGGAAACTCATTTTCATGTAAAACATTTCAAAATATATTCATACGCGTAATTAAAATAATAGGGCTCAACAAAACATATATAACATGCTTTTGTAAAATAATACAAGGTCAGTAAGTTTGAACTTACTGGTTTGAGCTTAAGTTCCTTAAATGTAGCCTTCCATGTGAGTGCCCTTTCTGCATTAGTATAGTATTTATCACATTAGCATCTATTTATTTTAATTTATTCCTAAGCATCGTTTTAAATCTTAGGATCCTTAAAATACCTCAAGAAACATTATTTTCTTGCTTTGCCCTTATCCTAAAAATTTGGGCAACATAATGACATATTTATAATATCTTAGTGTCAATTTGGCATCATAATGACATATCTAAACATCTTAATACTATTCGGCATCATAACAACTATATAGCATTTATCTATTTATTTTCATACGGGTATTACTACAACATTAGTGTAATATTTAATAAAAATTCCAAGCATTAGTTTGGCATCACAATGACGCTATTGTAAAATACCTAATAAAATTTAGATAGCACAACGACGCATTTGTAATATTTAAAAAGGATGATTGAATATAATATCCTTCCCTAAAATATTCAATCATACTTTCCCGAGCAATTTAGACATTATAAGGACATAAATAGTTACTATAATTGACATAAACTAAGGATAAAAGAATTATATATATCTAGCAATCCCACTTTGAATAAGCTCCAAGGCTATAGTTTAGGTATTACTTTCTTTTCTTTTTCTCTCTTTTTCTCTCTTTTTCTTTTTCTTTCTGTCACTGTATGAGAGGGAGAGGGTTATATTTTTTGTTCTGAAGAAATCCTGCAGTGTCGTGGACTATTTATAGGTAGATTTTGGGACATGGATGGAAATAACCCAAAAGTTTTGAGAGAGTTAAACATAAACTTAACCGCCGAAATTTTTGTCGGTGCCGTTATTCCTTGTGGGCGGCGAAATTGGCTTGGAGAGTTTTTTATTATTATTTGCAATATTGGACCAACCTAATACTTCATATATATATATATATGAAGTATTTTATTAAACTAATTCATTTTTATGAGCCTAGTTTAAACTGTCTACTTCTCAATTTAAACTGATAACATATTAGATCTAATCTTATGCATAATATTTGTACTAAAGTATTCTTAGCCATCCTAATAAATTCCTTGGGTGTCAAACTCTTTCTCCTCAACTTTAATAAAAAATCATACACTCATTCCGAGAGAATTTATACAAATTAAATCCCATGGATGTTTCACATTTTTCCTCAATGATTATGACATGGCTATTTCTATAAGGATTTAAAAAGCAAATTTTTAAGAATATATTTAATCACAATTTTGATAAACATTTGATCTTTGATCATATTTTGCTTGTCATTGAAAGAGGTGATGGCACGAACAAGTTTTTACGTTCATGTCATGTAAATTTTAAAACTCGCAAGTACACGAATCATTTGCACTAAAAAGATTGCAAATGCGACGTCGATCCCATAGGGAATTATACTCTAAAAAATAATTTTTATCTAAACAAATTAAAATCTTAACCTAGTTACAAAAATTGAGTGATTTTTCAATTAAAAATAACCAAACATAAATAGAAACAAGCTGAAATTAATCAATGGACGAATACAAAGGTTTTGGAATCGGCCCTCACAAACTCATAACAACAAATTTCATGTTCATCAATATTTTCCAAAATTTTCAACGATACATTTTATGTATGTTCTATTTTTGCTTAAAGGATGCATTAAATCATCCAATGTATCCGTGCTTTGCACAAATCACAAGGGATATCCAACTCAAACCGAATAATCCAATGTATCCATTGAATGAATCACCATGGATATCCAATACTTAAACAAATGAACCACGCAATCAATTAAAAGTGATCAACAATCAATTGAATATAAATAGAACAATTAGAAATACAATGCATATAATCGGAAGAATATCAATTTACATGAAACAAACTGTTGCTAGTCATATGTGAGGCTTCATCCTCAACCTTAGTTGAGGGTTTAGCCTCTCATGGAATTGCCAGAAAATACAACAAAATGAGAATCCATAGAAGTTGAGAAGCTTAGAAAGAGAAAATTCAAATTGAAAGCCACCAAAAACTAGCAAACCCTAGCCTTTTTGCTCCTATTCTCTCCAAAATAGTCCCAAGCAACCTCTAGCATCTAATAATTTTTTTTCTTTTGTCTTTTTCTTTTTATCCAGCTCTCTTCGCTTCGTTTTTTTTTTTTTTTTTTTCAAAACGGCATTGTAGAAAATCGTATATGACACGTCTGTCCGGATGCCAAAACTGGTTGTCCGGACGGGTGCTGCTCCCGAGTGCTCTCATGCGCACGTCAGTCTAGACAGGCCTGTCGGCCGTTCGGATGAGCACTTATTTGGTCATCTTCGCCTGAGTGCACTTGAGCAGCTTCAACGTGCACTCGAGCGCATGTTCATCTGGACGCGAATGTTTGCCGTCCGGACGCGTCTTGCTTCCTTGGTGGCTTTCTTCAAAAAAACTAGTATTTCTTACATTAACTCCACGCTGTTCCCTTAGCAACTTTCAAAACACTAAAACACCAAAACTAACACAAAACATCAGATCGTAATAAAGGTAAAGGATTAACAAATACAAATGCAATATTTGGCACTCATCAAATGCCCTCAAACTTACATATTGCTAGTCCCTTAGCAATACAAAACTAAAAAAACATGAAAGCAAGAAACATAAATCCTCTTTTATGAGAGAGACAATTGTATTTAGCATGTGGGCGAATGAAGTCTCATGAGGATTTAACAGAAATAATACCCACAAACATTTTTTAGCACTATGTACTTGAAAATAATGAAGTTTCACACAAACAAATAGTTCTCATTCATGAGCAAGTTTAAAAAGACAAACTCCATTTTCAATATTTTTAGGACATCCAAAATCAATTCACTCATAAATGGACAGTTCAGACAACATATGTTACATTAAGTGCAAAATGAAATTAGCATACAATCAAGGGGTGTTTGTTAAATGACACCCCCACACCATAGCACAGTTTACTTGTAAAAAAAATAAAAAAGAAAATAATGATTGATATGGGAAAATGAAAAAGTGGTATTGGAAAGTGGAAAATTTTGTTTTTTAGTGATTTTTTTATTTGAATAGTAATAAAAAGTAAATTATGTGATATAAAAAGTGAATGATTTGATATAAAAGTAAGAAAGTTTTTTTGAAAAAAATGAAGTGAATAGTGTGGTGGAATGTGGGGGAATGTGACGGGGTTTAACAAACAAGGCCCACGACGAGGCTTCAATTTAATCAAAATTTGTGTACCTCAAAATTCGTAGGAATTCCTATCAGATGAAGACAACCAAGGCTTAATTTGTTTGGGATAAAGGACTATTTCATGGGCCTTCACACTAGTGGCAGGTTTTCTAGCAGATCTTCCATTGTTACCTCAACTTCTTCTTCTTCTTCTGTGTCGGAGTTGTCTCTACGCCTTTGTCGAATGGTCCCCTTAATTTCTTGCATAAGAAGATTTGCCCCTGCAGTCACAGCAGCTTCAGTGCTACTGTCCGGATACTTCCTAGAACTGCGCTTGATCGCACATGGCCTCCGCTCAATTGCAGTAACAGAATGCAGGCACTGCAGAGCTGAAATAGAACAGACATAGGGGAATAAAAAGAAACAAAAAAAAAAAAAAACTTTTGATTTTTGATAAAACAAAATTAAAATTAAAAATTAAATTAACCAAACTAAAGGAAAATAATTCTAAACAAAATTTGACACAATCCCTCGCAACAGCGCCAAAAATTGATGTGCAAATATCTACCTAAATTAATAGGCAAATAATTGTATGTTTTACTCGTAAGTGCACAAGATCAATATTATAGTATATGGTGCAAGTACGTGATCATTCCCACGAGTATTGCTAAATTTTGCTTAAAAATAAATTTCGTAAGTAAAATCAAACAAATATTGATTTTGAGTTGATAATAAGAAAAAGGTAGGGCTTTGATGTCCATCACTAATCATATTTAGATAACATAACAATATGCCAACGCTTTAATCATGTTATAAATATTTAATGTTTGCCAACCTAAGGGAATGTGTGTCTACTCCTTAAGCTATTGATTTTCCTAAGCAACGAATTAAGCATGAGTATCTACTCTAATTCTTTTCTTTTTTAAAGGATTTAACATGGGTGTCTTCTAAGTTGTTCTTTAAGAAAGCTTAAATTTGTGAAAATTGACAAACACACGAGGCCTAGGGTATGGGTGTCTACTCCTGGTTCCCCATGTTGAATAACCCAAGAACCCGGTGTAGATTTCTTTTGTTACTCTTATTAAACCTAAGACTTAATCATCTAAATTGATTTAATTAACTAGTCTATACCACATGCATATGTTGATCAGACACACACATATGAGAAATTCATGAAAACAGGAATTAATCAAGTTAAATATCACAACATGATCATCACAAAGGTGCCAACATTGAAATATTAACTAAACATAATTAGGGCTTCAATCTAGCCCTACTAAGTAAATTAGTTACACATGAGTTTGATGTTAAACATCTTCATAAAATAAAATAGAAAGGAAAAGAATAAGCCCAAAACTTGAACTTGAAAGCTCCAATTCTTCTCCTTGAAAATTGTGTATCTATTCTAAAGGTTTAAGGGTCTATTTCTAGGCCTTAGGAATACTCTAGAAACCCTAAAAAAACGTAGGGTTTCAGCCCTAATTCACACAAAGCTTCAAAACCCTAAAATAAACACTTTCCATAAAAAGGCTACGGCTGGCTTGCTTCTCACGCACCGGTGCGCTCGATCGCATCCTGTGTGAGATCAATCACAGGAGTGCGATCGATCGTCTGTGTTAGGCGCTCGATCGCAAGTGCGATCAAGGCTGCTTCTTGTGCGCATGAGCGCACACCTTGTACTCGTCTTGGTCCTTGCGTGTAGTGCGCTCGATCGCAGCTCCACTGCGATCAATCACACTCCAGAGCCTCCAGCTTTTCCCAAAATATCTCTTTAAGCCCAAAACTTCCAAAATTGCTTCCTTTTCTTCCAAAAGCCTACAAAAACAAAGAAAGCACATAAAAGAACTAAAATGGCATAAATTAATCAAAACTAAGGAATTAAAAAGTATAAGTTAAGGGCTAAAATATGAATATTTTGGCACTTAACAATCTCGAAGAGCCATCTTATGTCGAGATACTCAAGGACTTGTGCACACAAGCACACAAATCTAGGAACCACATTCTTAAGAAGATCCTCAAAGCAAGCAATTCTACATAAGATGGCGAAATATCCTTTCAGAGGAGTATAAAATTTTGAAGAAGAAAGGGTGAAAGGGATTGGTTGGACATCCGCATGATTGGGGAAAGCGCTGTAAAGTTTTCTCCTCCAGTTTATTTTCTACACTTCACTCCACAAATTCTTTCTTCCCTTTTTCATTACATGTTATTTTTATTTGTTTGTTTCTAACAGCAATTAATTTTTTATTTTTTGTTTCTATGAAAAAAAAAATATTGCTGTTAGTTTTTGTTGATAGGTGTTTTGGTGTTTAAGTTTGGGGGACGCCCTGGGCTTGTTCACACCCAGATTTCATTACTTCTGGTAATGTATTCCTATACTACACATTGAGGGTAATGTGTAATTCAAGTTTGGGGGTATGGAAACACACTATGAGGCGCCCCAGAATTTTCAAAGTTATTTAAATAGATTATTTCGATAATGATGTTATTTTAATATCCATTGTAGCCAAATATTTTAATTTTTGAGAAATTTATGGTGTTACAGAGAGTGGTAATTAGAGAATGGTAATTGGTGAAAAAATAGGATAGTAAATTGTAGGAACAATTGTATGGGTAGGTAGAATAGTCAATGGTAGGTATAAGGAGGGTAGCATTTTAAATAAGAAGGTAGAATAATCAATGATAGGTATAAGGAGGGTAGAATTGTAAATAAGAATGTAGAATAGTCAATGGTAGGTATACTAAGTGGGTAGGTAGAATAGTAAAATGAGGGTATAATTGTAAATTGAAGGTAGAATAGTATTTGGTTTTCTCCTATAAATAGAGCTCTTCCACTTCACAATTTCACTACTCCTCTCCCATCTCTTGCACATATTCTTCCTTCTTCCGCTTTCCACTCGGTCTTTCTTCTTTCTGAGGGTGTTTACTCAGAGCAAAGAGAGAAAGGGCAAGACAAAGGGCTACAAGAAAGAAAGAACATGAGAGATAGTGGACTTGAGAAATTAGTTTCAAAAGATATACTAAGTGGTGTTAGTCAGACTGGAGCAACTGGATTCCTTCAGACCACTTTTAGCTTCAGTCTAGACGTAAGTAAATTCACTACTCCTTCTAAAATTACTTCATGTCATTCTATTTATTCATTCTTGTATCAAACTGTAAATGATTATTTTATTTACTTGTCATGGAGATATGTTGCATGCATGAAGGATTTCTAAAAGAATTATTTAAAAAGTTTCTATTTCTTTAAACACTTTCTCAGTACAAAAAGTTTATATTTAGAAAAGTTTCTATTTTGAGAAAAGAAAGTTGAGAAATGATGATTATAAAGAATGATGATAAACCTTCCTACATGTTGCCCTAAGATGCATCAAAAGAAGTACAAAGAAAAGTACAAGAAATGAGATAAATGTTTATGAAATGAGGGGGAGGAGATTATTTTTGACCCTAAGATAAGTAAGGATGAGAGGAGTTCGGTACCAATACTTGGATGGAGGCGAAATCACTGAAGGAGGCTATGCCAAAAGGTGGTATTCCATCAACATGACCGTTGAGTGCACCAAGAAAAGAGTTAATTGACGGTCGGGCATAGCTAAGGCCACAGTTCAGTGCCATGGTCACAAGGACCCGCAACCCTCGTACATAGGGGTAACAGTGTACATGGGCCCTAATATGAGAAAATGATGATATGATTTCAAAAATGATATACTATAATGATTTACAATGATGATTTATAACGATGATATACTATGATGATTTACAATGATGATTTATAACGATGATATACTATGATGATTTACAATGATGATTTATAATGATGCATTATGATGATGATTTATGACGATGATTTATTACTAGATATAGGAGGTCGGAATGGGGACGGAAATAATTATTAATTTTTAAAGTCTTTTCATATCAGTTATTGTAATAATATGATATTCCGCAACTAAAGTTTAATGTTTTCTAATTTTGCTTGTAATAAAATCTCTTGAAGAATGTTTTATACATTTATCATATCCTTTAAAATCAAGTACTCTGATAGACCTTATAGATCTTTGCAAAAATTTTGTTGTAAAAGAAGAAAAGTGGCAAACTCAGCCTTAACGGGCTGGGGATGTTACACACTATGCCTGTTTATTTTTGTTCTTATTTGTTTATTTTTATTTGTCTTTTTGTGTTTAAAAAAAAAATTGTTGCTATGTTTTTGCCAAGATTGTGTTAAACAATGACTGTGGTTTGCATTTCATTGGATTGCTTAAAAGGTTGAACATCATCATTATGCCATTAGGAGTCTGAGTCCTTGATAAGTGCTAAAATATTCATATTTTTAGCCCTTAACTTACATGTTTTAATCCTTTGGTTTTGGTTAATTAGGTCATTTTAATTCCTTTTTGTGTTTTTCATACTTTTGTAGGCTTTTAGAAAAAAATGAAGTAAATCTAGATGATTTGGGCTCAAGAGAGAGAAGATGGAACATTGGGAGCTCTCTAACACTGCGATCGATTACAGAGTACCTGCAATCGAGCGCAGTACCCGAGAAGACAAAGCACAATCCAGACCAGGAGCAATCAAGCGCATGCCAGAAGAGGATCGATCGCAAACCTGCGATCGAGCGCACATGGGTTGCGATCGATTGCACACATGCGCAGGAGACATATCAAGCGGCGGCCAATCGCACCCATGCGCAGGAGACATATCAAGTGGCGGCCAGATTGTCATTCTTTCCATATTAGGTTTTCCAACTCCCAATTGTAATAGGTTTTGAAACCCTACGAAATCCCTAGGTTTACTACTTTGTCAAAGACTTCTAAAGCCTATAAATAGACCCTTAAGCCTCTAGAATAGAGATGCCTTGTAAGGCGAAGAATAGGAGCTCTTCAAGTTCAAGTCTCGGGTTTATTCTTTTCCTTTCTTTTCTTTTATTTTATGAAAATGTTTAATATCA
>NC_081545.1:12364594-12376418 GCF_901000735.1 Corylus avellana | reverse complement strand
TTTATGCTTTCTTAAAGAACAACTTAGTAGACACTCATGCTAAATCCTTTAAGAAATAAAAGAATTAGAGTAGACACCCATGCTAAATCCTTTAAGAAATAAAAGAATTAGAGTAGACACCCATGCCTAATTCGTTGCTTAGGAAAATCAATAGCTTAAGGAGTAGACACCAATGCCTTTAGGTTGACAAACATTAGATATTCATAACATGATCAAAACATTGGCATATTGATAAATTAGCTAAATATAATTAGTAGTGGATATCAACGCCCTACCTTTTTATCATTATCAACTTAACCCAATCTTTGTTTTAGTTTACCTTTGGAATTGATTTTAATCAAGATTCAGTAATCCTCATGGGAATGATTCCGTATTTGCATACTATACTACTGTGTTGCCCTCGTGCACTTGTGGGTAAAACACACAATTATTTGCCTATTAATTTAGGTAGGTAATTGTGAACAACAAGTTTTTGGAGCCGTTGCTGGGGATTGCAGTGAATTTTGTGTAGAATTATTTTCCTTTTGTTGTGTTATTTTAATTTAGCTATTTTCTATTTTTCTTGTGGTGATTGTTCTGCCTCTGGAGGTTCGATCAATCGCCCAACCATGGCGATCAAGCGCACCAGTACGATCGAGCACACCTCACATTGCGATTGATCGCACATCCAGAGAGTAGCACAGTTACTGCACTAATTATAGATCTGATTTTTTTTCTTTTGGTTTATGTAGAGTCAGTTGAGTCTGCATCTTCGTAAGTTTTATTTTTAAATTTGTTTTTATTTTCCCTTTTTATTTTAATCTTTTGTTATTTTTGCCTTCACACATATGGGGCGGCATTCCGACACCCCGTAGACCATGTTCATGTTGCCACGACCCTTATCACAGTGTTAGAGAATGTCCTACATTGAGGCAAATTTCTAACCAATACATGAACGCAGCATTCTCTAGACCAGGGAACAGCCGCTATCTTGACTCTTGTAACCCAACATGGAGCCAAAAGTCCAATCTTTCATGGCAAGCCCAAGCTCCTCGAAATCATTCATATTCCTCTCAATTGGATCCACTACTACAAGATCAGCTGGATGCCATGCAAAAGACATTAAACATACTTGTAAAATCCATGGCTAGTCGAAACATCTCTCCTATTCAACCAACCACCCAACTCCAGGTATGTGCCACATGCTCTCGTTTTGATCATTCTACTGAAACGTGTCCTTTGTATTTATTTGCAAATCAGGAGCAAGAGTCAAGGTTGAATAGACTGGAAGGAATGATACAAACCTTGGTGACTTCTCAATAGCAGCTTATAACCTCTCAACAGCAGGTCATGCTTGATCAAAAACAAACCAATGCCAAGCATGAGCAGTCCATTCAAAGAAATGATCAAGCCATTCAAAGACTAGAAGTACAAATGGGAAAATTGGCCAAGGAGCTAAGGGCATCTCCCATCAACTGGCGTCAACAATACCAAGAAGAAGAGTGTCAAAATCAGTTGATGGAAAATCCCAATGGACAATACATGGAGGAAGAGTGCACCTACTATCATGCGCAAGCTGTCACACAGAGGAGAGAAGAGGTGGTTGAAAATCAAGTGGAAGAGGGGAATGGGGAGCAAACCAAAGTTCTAGAGGAGCTACATCGGGAAAAAGAAGATAGCACTAAGATTTTTTCACCATTAGCTCTTATTCTTGAAACACCAAGAGGTCAAGAGAGAAGTCTGTTAGAGCTACCACATGAGCAATTTGAGGACATCAAGATAGAAAAACTCCCTAAGTTTTCTTCTTACTTTATTCCAGTTCATCATTCCCCACCGAATGAGCAACTGTTTGGAAAAATTCAGAGTGGTCCTCCCCGATCTAGAAACACTTAGAATCACCTTGCAACAAATATGATTCATTCCCTTTGGTGCAAGAGAAGGAAAGATTGGTGCTTCAAGTTTAAAGTACCACCGTCTGGCTGAAGACGTTAAACTTAGCACTCATGGGAGGCACCCCATAGCATATCCTTTTATTTTGTTGTTTGCCTTATATTTTGTTTTCGTTTTCCTTTGTGTTTTATTTTGCTTTGGTGTTTTAGTGTTTCAAGTCTTTTGTCATGTTTTTACATTCTGTTACTGCGATCGATTGTAACCCGTATGCGATCGAGCATAGGTCTCCACTTGTGGTTTTATCGCATTCTGTTAGTGCGATCGAACGCACCATGTGTGCGATCGAGCGCACTTGGCCAGCATCCCATAGTTATCTTTTTATTTTGTTTTGTTTTGTGTCTTTTAAGTTAATATTTTCATTCATCTTTGGTTTTGTTTCATTTTACTTGTTTGTGTGTTTTATTATTTTGCAAGGACAAGTGTGCTTCAATTCAAGTTTGGGGGTATGCTATAAGCCATGCTTTCCAAGACTATGTCGACTATCTCCCGGGTACATTCTTTCCTTTACTTAGACACATTGGGGACAATGTGTCATTTAAGTTTGGGGGTATGGGCACATATGATTGTTCACACACTTTGTCCCAATTTCAAGTTATTTGTTTTGTGTGTTGTTTGTTTATTTGAAAAAAAAAAAAAAAATTATGCATGTTCTTGTTTGCTCGAAAATTTTAAGTTGATCTAGAAAGAATTGTGGCTTGAATTCATCAATGAGCTTAAAATTTTGAACACATGATTTGATGAGTGAATCTGTTAGTTTGATTACTTGTTGAGGATAGTTGAAAATCACATGTTTGATCTGATTACACAAGCACATTAGCACATAATCTGTGAGGTATGACATGAGGTCTAATATGTGTGTTTTTGCATCTTGGATGAAATTGGACGACTTATTATATGACACTATGGCATATACAGTAGTGATGAAAAAAAAAAAAAAAAAAGAGAAAAAAAAAAGAGAAAAAGAAGAAAAATATGATCATTGATAAGCTTTTCACTGAGTAACTGGGCCTCTTGCCTCAAAGCATTAAGTGTTCACGTCAAAAGGTGAAAAATTGTTAATTTGATCATGGTTAGTTGGTTTTGTAGCCTTTTTGACTCGAGTTAGTAGGTCCTTAGGGGTGTCTCTACACCTAATGCCCTAAAACCACCTGGTTTGGGTGTCATTAACTTAACATTCGCTACAAGAGTCAATTAGAAAGCTTAAGGGAACCAACATTGCACAACCTGACCAAAAAAAAAAAAATGCCATTATGTCATTCTAATAGGAATTTCAGTGAATTCTAAGATAAGGATTCATTACATATTGGAAAGATTTGGCAGCCTCATAATTTTGTACTAATTCACTGTACACAAATTTCAAACTTGTGATGATTTAGCATATCCTTTGTAAGTAATTGAATTTTGAGATTCCAATTCATTGTGAAGATGGAGTTCATCTTTTTAAGCTTGCTTGTGAATGAAAATCATAATCTTGAAGTGATGCTTTAATTTTTGAAATAACATGAATTATGCGTAATGTTTGTGGGTAACATCTCTGGAAAACCCTCACGAGACTTCACTCGTCCACTAGGGAATTCCTAGAGGTTTAAAAGGCTTCTTACATACGCTAAATGCAATCGTACATCCCACGAAAAATGGATTTATCTTTTACTTTCTGCTTTTCCATTCTTGTTTTTAGTTATGTATTGCTAAGGGACTAGCAATATGTAAGTTTGGGGGTGTGATAAGTGCTAAAATATTCTTATTTTTAGCCCTTAACTTACATGTTTTAATCCTTTGGTTTTGGTTAATTCGGTCATTTTAATTCCTTTTTATGTTTTTCATACTTTTGTAGGCTTTTGGAAGAAAATGAAGTAAATCTAGATGATTTGGGCTTAAAAGAGAGAAGATGGAAAATTGGGAGCTCTCTAACACTACAATCGATCACAGGGTACTTGCGATCGAGCGTAGTATCCGAGAAGACAAAGCACAAACCAAGCCAGGAGCGATCGAGCGCATGCCAGAAGAGGATAAATCGCAGACCTGCGATCGAGCGCACACGGGTTGCGATCGATCGCATCCGTGCGCAGGAGACATATCAAGTGGTGGCCAGATTGTCATTTTTTCCATATTAGGGTTTTCCAACTCCCAATTGTAATAGGTTTTGAAATCCTACGAAATCCCTGGGTTTACTACTTTGTCAAGGACTTCTAAAGCCTATAAATAGACCCTTAAGCCTTTAGAATTGAGATGCCTTGTAAGGAGAAGAATAGGAGCTCTTCAAGTTCAAGTCTCGGGTTTATTCTTTTCCTTTCTTTTCTTTTATTTTATGAAGATGTTTAACATCAATTTTATGTATAGCTAATTTATTTAGTAGGGCTAGATTGAAGCCATAGTTATGTTTATTTAATATTTCAATATTGGCGCCTTTGTGATGATCTTGTTATGATATCTAACTCGATTAATACCTAGTTTCATGAATTCCTCATATGTGTGTGCCTGATCAACATGTGCATGTGGTATGTACTAGTTAATTAAATCAATTTGAATGACCGAGTCCTAGGTTTAACATAAGTAACAAAAGTAATCCACACCGGGTTCTTAGGTTAATCAACATGGAGAATCGGGAGTAGACGCCCATGCCTTAGGCCTCATGTGTTTGTCGATTTTCATAGTTTTATGCTTTCTTAAAGAACAACTTAGTAGACACCCATGCTAAATCCTTGAAGAAAGAAAAGAATTATAGTAAACACCCTTGCCTAATTCATTGCTTAGGGAAATCAATAGCTTAAGGAGTAGACACCAATGCCCTTTGGTTGACAAACATTAGATATTCATAACATGATCAAAACATTGGCATATTGATATATTAGCTAAATATAATTAGCGCTGGATATCAAAGCCTTACCTTTTATCATTATCAACTTAACCCAATCTTTGTTTTAGTTTACTTTTGGAATTAATTTTAAGCAAGATTCAGCAATCCTTGTGGGAATGATTCCGTATTTGTACACTATACTACTGCGTTGACCTGGTGCACTTGCGGGTAAAACAAACAATTATTTGCCTATTAATTTAGGTAGGTAATTGTGAATAACAGTCCTTTGACTTATTTTTGGGTAAAAGAGATTTCACTTGTTTTAAGATAAATTTTATGAGCACATTACCATGTTTTCTGTGAAGTATAATGTTTGAGGTTAAGCTTGTTCTTTATGAGATTTGTTGGATGACCTATTGATGAATAAATAAATAAATAAAAAAGACAAGGAAAAAGAAATGAAATATCATGTTGAGTTTTCCGCTGAGTAACTGGACCTATTGCCTCATTAAGCATTGAGTGTTCACGTCAAAAGTTGTGAAGTTCAGTGTTGATTTATGATATGTCTACTCTGACTTTGTAGCCTTTTTGACTTAAGTTAATAAGCCCTTAGGGATGTTTTACATCTAGTGCCCTAAAGCCACTTGGCTTGGGAGTCATTGGCCTAACACTTGTTACATGGATCAATTAGAAAGCTTAAGGGAGTTAGACTTTGCAGAGCCTATAAAAAGAAAAAAATGCATATTTTGCCTTGATTGTTTCATTTGTTAAGGATTCTTACAAATTTTATACAACTTGTCTTGAGTTTAAGCTAAAAGCTTCATGACTGTATGTTAATTACACTTTTCACTTTTTAGAACATATAAGGTCTCAATTGTCCATTTATGAGTGAGTTGATTCTAGATTTCCTTTTGATTGAAATAATGGTGTTTGTCTTTTTAAGCTTGCTCATGAATAAGAACCATGGTTTGTGTGAAACTTCTTTCTTGTTAACAACATAGAGCTACAATGTTTGTAGGTATCATTCATGTTAAGCCCTCACGGGACTTTACTCGTCCACTAGGGATGCCTATGGGGTTTAAAAGGCTTGTTGCATATGCTAAATACAATCGTCTCTCCTACGAAAGAGGATTTATGTTTCTTGCTTTCATTTTATTTTTCATTTTGTTTTGCTAAGGGACTAACAAAATGTAAGTTTGGAGGTGTTTGATATGTGCCAAATATTGCATATTTAAACCCCTTTATTTACGTTAGTTAATCCTTTAACTGTGTCGTTATTTAACTATGTCGTTATTTAATGATTTAATTGATATTAGATTCATTTTGTGATTTGTGCAATGAATGGATACATGGGATGGTTTTGATTAACTGTTGAAGCATAGTAAAACATATCTAAGATTTTAATTATGAGAACTTCAGATAAATATTGATGAACATGGAGTATGTTGTTATGATTCGGTAAGTGTGGATTCCCAAACCTTAGTCTCTATCTTTTGTTTTATTTTATTTAACTTATGTTTATCCTTTAATTTTCAAAACTCAAAATTCAAACTTTTTTTTGGAACTAGGTTAGGATAAAATTCATTTAGTTATAATTTGTTCTTCAAAAACACAATTCCCTGTGGGTTCGACCTAACACTTGCAAAACATTATATTGCAAATGATTCGTGCACTTGAGCGTATATTAAAATTTGCCCAACATTGCCCCTCTAAGCATTATTAGAGTTAATGCATAGAAAAGTGATATAAATCTGAGTGAACTATCTAATCATAAAATGGACAAGCATATTTCTCAAAATTAAGACATTGAGCAACTAATAACAATAATATACCAACATGTTGACCGCATGTAGGTTCTAAGCAAAGTCCGTAGTGGCAACCGGGCCATTCTTGGGTTCTAGTGACAAACATCCTAAAAGGGTAATAACAGCGTAAGTCTAACAACTTAGTAAGTAAAGCTCACAATTTGATATGATATGAGTCCAGTTAAGCATAAATAAACGTGTAGTTTAGTAAACATTCAAAAGGAGGTGTTGTCTCCGTTAATACACCATAAAGTAGCATTTTGGTTCCCAAAAGTGTGGTATACTACCGGTGGCAATCGCCTAAGTATTTTAATGCAGGAAGAATAATGCTTTTATAGGTCATAACTCTCATGTATGGTCTACCTGAGATATTAGCCCTGCTCAGCAAAGTTGGCACTGTCCCGAGGGACATGTAATACAATGTCGGTGCCCCAGCCATTGTATGCTACCATACATAACATTAGTGGCACGACCGAAACCGACCTCGGGTGGCCCATACCGCTAATGATGCCCGTCTTGTAATGACCTCCCGTTAAGGCTGAACCAGCCACAAAATAACCATTGGATCCAAGGCCCATATAACACACACACATTTGACCATAAAATGAAGTCTACATAGTAAGCCCATGGCCATTATACCGCACGTACAAGTGTACCATGTCATACGATGTATCTTATTAATCAGTTGAAAAAGCAATTACCAAGTTATTACAAAAAGTTGACATGCTCATATCATACTCGTGGCCACTCAACTGACATATCCCACGTTTCTAAGGAAAGAGTTAGTAAGTGTTTACTTACCTCGTACGCTCGCTTGAATCCTCTAACATTGCTAAATCCTGCTATAACACAATACGATACATCGTTATGCGCAGTTTTAGAGGACCCTTACGAGTAAAATACTAAGCCTTATCTAACAAAAGGATTGTTAGCCTCTAAAATGCACACGAGTGGAGCTTAAGGGCCGGTGCTTGGCTTTCTAACTGTACGTCCGGGCTCAAGGGCGTACGTCCGGTTAGTGAATTAGGTCATCCGTCTAAAGCTCCAAACTGTGTTTTAAAGCTTCTATAAAATCTATAGGCTACTATATCCCCTTTTAGGCTAAGGGATAAACACATTGAATGCAAGAAAACTTAACATCATGCAATACAAGAAATCAAAGAAGCTTTTGAAACTATTTTGAAAACATCTCTTGTTTTATAAGGAAAGGAGTAAAGAGCTTAACATAACATCTTTTGAAACTCACAACATTTAAGAAAGCAATAAATACAGTAGTGAAAGCATATAACGGGCAAAGGGTTACCTTGAAAATTGGCAAGAACGCACACAAATGCTTCCTTCCTTCCCAAATCACAAAACTCACAAAGATATTCACTCAAAGGGTTTTAGAGGGCCTGGAGGCGAGAAATATGTTTGAAGGGTGATGAGGGGTTAGGTATTTATAGGCCAGAAAAGCTGAGGATGCTACCAACTATTCTGAAAAGTAGCAAATGTTCGGTACTATTGGGGCGTACGTCCGATACTATTTACTTAATGGTCCAAAGGGTGTATCGTATGTACTGGTATTATTTAGTGGTTTACCAAAAAGTAGCGTATGTCCGGTGGTCCCCAAGCGTACATCCTTGTACTTTTTGCAGGCATACATACGGTGGTTCTCCTGCGTACGTCCTCTACTAAAAATAGGAGCGTACGTCCAGTAACCCTAGCGTACGTTTGGTCAAAAAGGGTTCAGCTCGGGTTTGTGCTTCAAAATGCCTAAATTTTAGGTTATAAGTATGGGCTTAGGTTCTTGGTTATAAAACCGGGCTTTTCATAAATCCTTTAACCATTCCTAGTAGAAAATCTTTTAATAAAAAAAATAGTCAAATTTTTGTTGCAAGGAATAGAGGATCTTCTTAATGACTCGAACGTCTTCCAATTTTTCTCCATATCTCTTCATTTGATTTACTATGGCCAATACACTTGAAAAATAATCCGCAATCGACTCGGATTCTTTTATTCGCAAAACTTCAAATTCCCCTCTTAATGTTTGAAGGTGAACTTTCTTCACTTTATCAACTCCTTGATAGGAGTTTAGGAGAATCTCCCATGCTTGCTTGGAGGTGGTTGCATTCACCATCTTCTCGAACACATCTTCATCCAAACATTGATAAATAAGAGTGAGAGCTTTTTGATCCTTCTTTTGAAGTCTTTGAAAAGCCTTTCTTTCATTAGGACTCAAAGAAGTTTCATCACTAGGCTCATCGTAGCCTTTTTCTACAATTTCCCAAGCATTTTGCGATCTAAGCAATTCCTTCATGCGAATGCACCAATTATCAAAATTGTATTTGGAAAGATGAGGGAATTGAAATGTTGAATTGGCCATTTCTCTAGAATCAAGAAACTGTGGCTCTGGTACGTACCACTTTGTTGAAAATTGAAAACAACACTCACTAAGAAATGACACAAAATAGGAAGATAAATATTCAACTTTATTCAACTTGATAAAAATAACTTGCTTACATGGGTATTTATAGGATACAAATGATGCTTCTAACTTCTTCACAATAACTTTATTTATTTACATCTCATATAACTCCCATATAACTCCTATGTAAAATAACTCTTAAAAAATTAAAGACACAACCTCTTCAAGTCACTTAGTAACATATGAGAATATGAAATGAAAAATCACTTAGTAACATATGAAAATATGAAATGAAAAGATTCACCTAAATGTTAAAATTAAGTTTATTATTCAACATGGTGGGGCCAAACCTCCCAGATGCTGTAGATCAGGCTTTTGAAAAAACAAGAAAAAAAAGAAAAAGAGGAAAACTATGAAAAAGAGAGGGAGAGATCAGAGAAAGGAAGGGGGAAGGAGAGAAGGATAAAGAGAAGGTCATTCCTCCTCCCTGGAGGCACTCACCATGCATGGAGACTTTGATTCTCACTAGGAGATTGAAAGTTTTTCACCAAGGAAAAAGGGTTGAGAGCTTCTCTCACTGGTAATAGTAAAGTCGACTTAAACACGATAAAATACATTATTACATTTACTGACTGCCAAATCTAATAAAGGGAAGAAAGCATGCTAAAGTCTATTGTTTAACATGCTGAAGCCGCCAGCCTAGAGTTTTGACGGTATACTGCAACTTACTTTAAACCCTTCAACTTTGAGTGAAGCTGAAGGTTCATTGCAATTACAATAGTAGTACATTAAACAAGGCTAACGACACTAAGAGGCTTATTGCAGCAAATACACTTGTTTGCCCCTACATCGTACTGAGAAATTATCCAACCAAATCTTTAAGCTCCCGGCAGAAACTGTCAATATATGATCTCTGTAAATCTTCGCTGAGCATGAGGTCTCTTAGTTTAGCGTGATTGGCTCTGACCATCCTCCCAACCTCACTATCAACCTCCATCACACTTCTCACAGCCTTGCATACGCTTCGCTTGGTGAACAAGCCGTCTTCTTCGCCTTTCTCCACCTCTACCCCAGCCTTCAAATTCTTTCCCATCACCCTTGCATTTATAATTTGATCAGGTATCTGCGGTAACATTACCAACTGACTCTCACTCCTCAGTGCTTCCAATAAAGAACCTGAGCCACAGTGTGTGACAAAGCACCCAATTGATGGGTGGCCTAAAAT
This sequence comes from Corylus avellana, assembly GCF_901000735.1. Classification (NCBI taxonomy): domain Eukaryota; kingdom Viridiplantae; phylum Streptophyta; class Magnoliopsida; order Fagales; family Betulaceae; genus Corylus; species Corylus avellana. The sequence continues at coordinate 12,366,255 of NC_081545.1, read as the reverse complement.
CAGTCTTTGTTGAACCCATCCACCATCTACCATTCCTTTTCCTTTAATCCTTTCTTCGAACCCTTCCGGCAGCGCCGCTTCAACAGACTCAGCCCCGATGGGTGGTTTAAGTGCTGCAAGAAATGGCGAACCACAAAGCTCAAGACCCAATAGCAATTCTTGGAATTGGTCTTTCGTTAACTTGATCTCACTTCCCAATGCACAGTAAATTACTGAGCCGGCCTTGAAACTTGCTAGCCATTCAACCCATTTCTCTTCTAAAGTAGAGGCTGGTGGCTCTACTAGAATTGGACCTGAAACAAGCACGGGCTTCTCAAACTGGCTTACAAGATAGTCAATACAAGGCCCCTCAATTTCTCTACATGTCCAGAATCCCAGCGCATCAGACTCAGTAAAGCTTGTAAATAGGCGATCAAGAAAAAGAACATCGCTGCCAAACTTCATCTTTGCCACTCCAGCAAAGAGTCGAGTTTCGTGGACATGGAGCACGATGGAGGATACAGGGAAACCAGACGGGGGCTGCAAAAAGTCAGCCTCAAAATGGTAACCACTGCGTTGCCTTGCAGGGACCATAGTGTAACCTACTGTAGCTGCGTTGATAACGCAGTAATGAATTGACTTAATACCTAATTTTCGTGTCAATTTTGGCACCCAATAAGCAAAATCAAACAAGACAACGTCTGGTTTAAGGTCTCGGAGAAGATGTTCAATATGACTCTCCGTCAAGTCCAAGGCAGTCATAAGGTGTGGGTATGAAGTAGATGGAACATCTGAAGTGGTCTCAGCGTCGGAAGGGAGGCCATCAACATGAGGAAGAGTGATGGGGACAAAGCTTATGTAATCCGGATAGAGATTCAGAGGCTCAAGCTTCGGTTTTGTGTTGATGGGGATGAAGAAGGAGATTGTATGGCCTTTCTCGGCAAGTTTGTTGGAAAGGTAGAGATATGGGGTAAGGTGGCCAATAGCAAACCAAGGGTACATTGCGATGTGTAGCGATGATTTATCCATATTCACTGAGGAAAGTTATTTTTGAACGATTGAGGCAACTGAAGAAGTGTAGAGAAGTTTTCCTGAGTTCGACTATTTATATACGAGTCTGAAAAATTTCCTGAGCTTAAATTGTTATGGCACTTTTAATGCATCTTCCACTAGCATTTCCAATAGACTAGTTAATAAAACCTTTATTTTACCTAAATTTAGCCAATATCTACCTTCTTTTCACCTCCAGGCTCCAGCAGATGATTTTATGCAAAATACCTATAATTATTAACAACTTCATTCTACCCAATTACTGCATCAATAAACCCAATTACTGCATCAATAAAATATTGATTGCTTCAGTATCTCTCTCACACAGCTAAGCGTTCACAAAAACATCGTTGTCGTCTTCCATTCTTGTTTGTGGGTCATTCTCTTAAAGTTTGTCGGAAGAGACAGAAGGAGGGGGGACCGGCTGGGTCCATGGTCCCCCACTTCCTCAAAAAAGATATTTTATTGAGTAAAAAAAACAGAAAAAAAAAAAAAAAAAAATTATATTAGTCCCCCCCAAAATAAATTGATAGGTCCCGGTCCCCCAACTGTCCTCCACCGGTTGGTTCTTAATTCTTAGGTTAATCTTGGGGTTTTCTTTTGGTTAATTTTTCTATTGTTTGACTTAGAAA
>NC_081545.1:12362787-12364494 GCF_901000735.1 Corylus avellana | reverse complement strand
CCTAAGGGCTTTGATATATGCTTGCATATTGAAGTTTAGCATAGATCCCTTGTAAAGATGGCTTGTATAGCGTAATTCCAGCTACTTTGATGTTCTTTGGTAGATGCTCTGGTTGTAATGATTAATGTTTATAAAATTTTGATGTTTTCACTGCTTAGTATCTTCTCTTTTCGAGGAGTAGAGGTCCTTGAGTCTTGTTCCGTGAGGAATAAGGCTGAGAGACGAACCGTAAAGTTAATTATGAGTTAATTAATTTATGGGGCGTTACAGAAACCACCCCCATGTGGCCCCTTTGGGGTGGTTGGGCACCTCCCATAGGCCATGGGGGTGGCATGCCGTCCCTGATCCAGCCAGATGGGGGTGGCCTGATGGCCAAGGGGGGAGGGGGGTGTCCAGCCACCCCAAATAGCCAAAGGGGTGGCTACGACCACCCTTATTTTTTTATTTTTTTTTTCTTTCTGATTTTGGTTTGACTTGTGGGCTTTTTTGAAATTTGTTAAAATTGATGGGGAGTATTTTAGAAATTTAATACAAAAACATACATGTGTATGGCATGTGATCAATTGTCGGTTAAATTGGACGGAAATTGTTAACGGATGGGCCATATTGAAAATGTTTGAAACTTTGATGGGGTGCATTATAAAAATTGATACATTAGAGGTCAAATTGAAAATCGACTCAAACTTTTGATTGTAAAGTGTAATTTTCCCTTTTGTTTTATAATTTTCTATTCATTCCTTGGAAAATAATTGCAAAAGATTCATATTCATGATTGAAAGACAATGTTATTTCAACAATTTTAATGGTGTAATCATATAGATGAGTTTTAGGGATATCATATTGAATTTCATAATGAAATATAGAGATGAAAGTAAAGATAAAAAAAATTACAGAAATTATATGGTTCCAATGTCCCACATACGAGTAAAAGTCTTTTTCCTTGCATCTTTTCTTAATCATTTGATTTGAGTATAAGGCATTTTTTTTTTTTTTATATTTTATAAAACTTCACCGAAATTTGAAAATTTTCAAATACAAATTAAACCTTAAATTAATATAACTAAATTTTTTAATTTATTATAATCAAATTGTCTAAAACTCTTCCCATAGAATCAAATTACCAAGAATTTTTGTCCTTATCATAATGGAATAAAACTCTTTACTGACTAAAGGACTGAGTAGATTTACAACAACATCGCCTTTAACGTAATAAATATCTCACGGTATCTATATTAAGAGAAAAAATCTCATCTCCACAGTCCACTGTTGGCAGGTTTTAATGCACATCCACGGCGGATTAAATGCACATGGCATAGATTCGCAAACAGATCCTCTCAATATCACCTAAAATGGAGAGTAACTAGTTGGTTATTTTTGAAGGGTAAAATTTTTCATCAAAAATAAATTTACAATTTTGTCCTTAAATTTCAATCAACTTATTTCTCTCCATTTAATTTTAAATAGAGAATCTCAATACAATTAATTATTCAGTTTACTTACTTACGGGTACATTTAATACAGTCTTTTTTGAGTAATGTTAGAAGTTATTGTTGTATCTTTTTTGTGTCGCTCCAAATATGATGTAGCTTTTAAAATCATAAATTTACATACATACATAAAGAAAATAACAACAACAAAAAACACATAAATTTTCAAGTAGTAACAGGAATTTCCAAGTTTTCAAGCCGACAACCAATCTATGAAGGA
>NC_081545.1:12353159-12362687 GCF_901000735.1 Corylus avellana | reverse complement strand
TAGTTTTGGTCCAGACCTTTGGGTTGTGGATATGATCATTATACTGGCCTTCAAGTTGAGGAGGAAGAGTTTCGGCATGAGAGTCTTTTTGCTCTCAGGGTCGAGGAATAATTGCTATCCATGCATTTGGTTGAGTCTGTCTGTCACAGAGCTAGTATTCAATCTGATTTTAGTCATGGGTTAGCGGATTGGTGTTGAATCTTGTACTAAACCTAGTAATCTCGTAACTTTATGCTATGGTTGCTTCAAAGCTTTGCTCTGTGATGTAAGAGCTTTATGCTTATGGTATTATTTAATGAAATGTTATGTTTTTTTCAAAAAAAAAAAGGAAAAAGTAACCAACTAGTTCCTCTCCAATTCAGATGAAATTGAGAGGATTCGTTTGCGAATCCCATGCCATGTGCATTTAATCCTCCATGCATGTGCATTAAAACCTGCTGATAAGTGCTAAAATATTTATATTTTCAGCCCTTAACTTGTATGTTTTAATCCTTTGGTTTTGGTTAATTAGGCCATTTTACTTCATTTTTATATTTTCTTTGTTTTTTAGGTTTTTGGAAGAAAAGAAAGCGTTTCTGGAAAAATTTCACGTTTAAAGGGCGAATTGGGAAGACCTAGAAGATATGGTTATGCTTAGCCAATCATGGTTAAGTGCTAAAATATTCATATTTTCAGCCTTTAACTTGCATGTTTTAATCCTTTTGTTTTGGTTATTTAGGCCATTTTACTTCCTTCTTGTATTTTCTTTGTTTTTTAGGTTTTTGGAAGAAAAGAAAGCGTTTCTGGAAAAATTTCATGTTTAAAGGGCAAATTGGGAAGACCAAGAAGATATGGTTATGCTTAGCCAATCATGGTTAAGTTTAATCAAATAAAGAAAATGATTAATTCGGAATTTCTCAAATTGGAGTCAAATCGGATTGGATGCAAAATTGGATTCTGAACATGTCTCGGTATTTTGACCATAACTTTCAGCTCAGACATCAAATTGAGATGATCCAAGCTGCATTAGAAGGCTAACTCAAAATTCTACAAATCATTGTGAAATAGAATTTCCCTAATTCGGAGCGCCAAAATTCCAAAATCACGTCGCAAGACAGGACCGCAATTCTGGGCGAATCCTATTCCGATTTGGACTTAGGTTTTCTTTATCCTAATTGGACTTGCACTTGGACTTAAATCTCCGAAATTCCTAGGATTACTAGGGCTTTTAGGACTCTACTAAGCTCTATAAATAGACCCCTAAGCCTCACAATTTAAATCATCCTAAAATCCTTAGACATCCTTAGAAGAGGCACAACTTGGGGAGAGGAATTTGGAGGCTACTTCTAGGAGCGGTTTTCGGTTCTTTCTTTCCCTTCTCTTTTCTTTTTATTTTAATTATGTGTAACTAACCTTTAAGGAGGGCTAGATTGAAGCCCTAATTATGTTTATTTAATATTTCAATATTGGCGCCTTTGTGATAATCATGTTGTGATATTTAGCTTGATTAATTACTGTTTTCATGAATTCCTCATATGAATGTGACTGACCATTATATGCATGTGGTATGGACTAGTTAGTTAAATCAATTTGGATGACCGAGTCTTGGGTTTAACATAAGTAACAAAAGTAATCCACGCCGGATTCTTGGTTTAATCAACATGGGGAACCGAGAGTATACACCCATGCCCTAGGCCTCATGTGTTTGTCGATTTTCATAGAACATATGCTTTTCTAAAGAACAACTTAGTATATACCATGCTAAATCCTTTAGGAAAGAAAAGAGTTAGAGTATACACCCATGCCTAACTCATTGTTTAGAGAAATCAATAGCTGAAAGAGTATACACCCATGCCCTTAGGATGGCAAACATTAGATATTCGTAATATGATTGGATCATTGACATATTGTTATATTAATTGAGCATAATTAGTGGTGGATATCAAAGCCCTACCTTTACCTTTACCTTTACTTTATCTTTATATCTTTTTATTTTTCTTAATATCAAATCTGTGACAGTTTGATATTTTTAATGAATTCTAAACAAAATCACAATCTTTGTGGGTTCGACCTCGTACTTGTTGCGCTATACTATTGTTTTGATCTTGTGCACTTGCGAGTTAAAACATACTAAATATTATCTATTAATTTAGGTAGTATTTAGGCACAACACCTGCCAATAGTGGTTAGTGGAGATGAGATTTTTTCTTTTCTTTTTTCTTAATATAAATACCGTGAGATATTTATTATATTAAAGGCGATGTTGATGTAAATCTACTCACAGTTCTTTAGTCAGTTAAGAGTTTTATTCCATTATGATAAGGACAAAAATTCTTGGGAATTTGATTCTAAGGGAAGATTTTTAGACAATTTGATTATAATAAATTAAGAAATTTAGTTATATTAATTTAAGGTTTAATTTGTATTTGAAAATTTTCAAATTTCGGTGAAGTTTTATAAAATAAAATAAAAAATGCCTTATCCTCATATCAAATGATTAAGAAAAGATGCAAAGAAATAGACTTTTACTCGTATGTGGGACATTGGAACCATATAATTTCTGTAATTTTTTTTTCTTTACTTTCATCTCTTTATTTCATTATGAAATTCTATATGATATCCCTAAAACTCATCTATATGATTACACCATTAAAATTGTTGAAATAACATTGTCTTTCAATAATGAATATGAATCTTTTGCAATTATTTTCCAAGGAATCAATATAAAATTATAAAACAAAAGGGAAAACTACACTATACCACCAAAAGTTTGAGCCGATTTTCAATTTAACCTCTAATGTATCAATTTTTACAATGCACCCCATCAAAGCTTCACAAATTTTCAATATTGCTCATCCGTTAACAATTTCCATCCAATTTAACCGACAATTGATCACGTGCCAGACACGTGTATGTTTTTGTTTTAAATTTCCAAAATGCTCCCCATCAATTTGAACAAATTTCAAAAAGGCCCACAAGTCAAACAAAAATCAGAAAAAAAAAAGAAAAAAGAAAAAAATGGGGTGCCGTAGCCACCCCTTTGTCTATTTGGGGTGGCTGGACATCCCCCCTCCCCCCTTGGCCATGGGGTTGGCCTTGCAACCCAGGCCACCCCCATCTGGCTGGATTAGGGGTGGCGTGCCACCCCCATGGCTCAAGCGGGGTGCCCAACCACCCCAAAGAGGCCAAATGGGGGTGGTTTCTCTAACGCCTTGGAAATTAATTAATTGGTAATTAACTTCACGGTTTGTTTCCCAACCTTATCCTTCACGGAACAAGACTCAGGGACCTTTACTCCTCGAAAAGAGAGGATACTAAACAGCGGAAACATCAAGATTTTATAAACATTAAGCATTACAACAAGAGCATCTACCAAAGAACATCAAAGTAGCTGAAATTACGCTATACAAGTCATCTTTACAAGGGATCTACGCTAAAGCTCAATATGCAAGCATATATCAAAGCTCCTAGGTCTACAACATAACTCAAAAGTACTAGTTACCATGAGTATCCATCTAAGCTTGCAATAAGTCCTCAAGCATTTCCCGAATCAAATCCTCCAAGATAACCGGATGCTTTGCGGTATCCATCTTCTGCTAAACTATCTATAACAGCATAGTTGTACATATAGAGAAAAAAGAGAAATAATACAAGGGTAAGTCCGACGACTTAGTGAGTATAAATGCACTGACGTACTCATCATTAAATGGTGAACTCCTTTGTTTATAAAGCACATGCAACATTATGAGATGACAGTTTATCATTGGTGTGATATAGATATAATATATGCTTATAATCATATGTAACATCAATAGTTTAACGGTATGGTCTACCCGAGATATTACCTCTTCTCAGCAAGGTTGACGCTGTCCCGAGGGACCTCTAATAAAATACTAGTGGCTCGAATATTGTATCTACCGTCCATAACATTAGTGACATGACCGAGTCCAACCTCTAGTGGCCCACACCACTAATGATGTACGTCTTGTAGTAACCATCCATCAAGGAATGGCTGCGCGTAGTCACGAAACCATTGGATCCAAAGCCCACATACACACATATTTGACCATAAAGTTAACCTATATAGTAAGCCCATGGCCGTTATCCCGCACATACCGGTGTGCCATTACATACGATTGAATTATTCTTATCCATCTTTTACATGCATGATTTTAGAAGCCTCATCATTATCTTATTAATCAACATATGTTTTCACAAAAGGGAGTTCACAGTAGTTTTAAAATGTATTTCATGAGAGTTGCAAAATATGCATGTTTGATATATATAAAATAGATGTGCAATTCGGGAAAAGTAACAACAAGCTTCCATATGAGTTTGTACTCACCCGGGTCGTAAGACTCTTCCATAAAATCCTCTTGAGGCTCTATAACCTCAAATACTGAGAAAAAGGCTTATCATTAGTTCTAAATCCAACTAAAACGAACCTAGAGCATGAAAACAGAGGCTATTGGACGACTGGCCAAAGTGACGTTCCCTGGAACTCTTCTGACCAAACATCCAGGCTCGTGGCTGTACGTCAGCCCAAAAGGTTCAAGTCGAACCTCATTTGGTTCCACCATCCTCCCATTGTCCCAAACTGGTTCTAAAGCTACCAAAAGGATACCTAGGACCTCCTATCTCAAAACAATACCTCCACACAAAAGGAAATATGCCCAACAAGAATTAAATGCTAACCCATGCTTAAACTAAGATTAAGGGCTACCACATAACTAAGAGTTACAAACTACCAACTAAGCTAACTATGAAAAGCACTTAAACAGCATAACAACTAGGGAATAAACTAGGCTTAGAAGATTACCTCCTTGAAGCAAAACCTCCAAGAAATATCTCATTCTCCTCCAAGAACTCTGAAAATCCTTAGAAAACACTTAGACAGGGTTTTAGAGAGTTTAGGGGCAAAAATGAGTGTGCAAGGGCGAGGGGGTAAGGGGGTATTTATAGGTGAGAAAAAACTGAGGCACTGCAAGGCTATTCTAAAAAGCAGCGTATGTCCAGTACTATTGGAGTGTACGTCCAGTACTATTTATCCAGTGGTCCAAAGGTTGCAGCGTACGTCCATGTATTATCTGGGGGTTAATCCAAAAGTAGCGTAGGTCTGGTACTATTGGAGCATATGTTCGTGTATTAATTCTACAAGGATAAGCGTCTTTGTCTTCTACCTAAAAGATAAAACAAGGCTTAAAAGAAAAATAAAACTCTGTAGAGTATTTGAGAGAAAAATCTCTGATTTGATAGTAATTCAATCGATTTCCAAGTTTCACATAATAAGCTAGCCTATTTATAGAAGAGAAATACTTGTAGAGAAAGTAAACCTAATCCTAATAGCAATAGTAAACCTAATCCTAGTAACAATAGTAAACCTAATCCTAATAGCAATAGTAAACCTAATCCTAGTAACAATAGTAAACCTAATCCTAATAAGGGAAGGAAAAGAATTAAAGCAAATCTAACCCTATTAAGGAAAGGAAATAAAGTTCTAATAAAATAAAATAAAATAAAATCCTAATATTAAAATTGACAATCAACGAGAATCGTGACAATCTTTCCTTTTGTACTTCCATTGTCTGAGAACAGATAAAATTCTGATCAAGTGGCACTCTTCCAATATTATTATTGATATTTTTCTTATTTTTCATTTTTACCGAAAATATAAGTAAATATCGTCCTACATCATACACTCCGCCGCTAAGTAGATGGATCATCTACAAAGAGGCACGGTGGAGCTAGAATAGTAATGATTACTCCCGATGGGGAAGAATTATGTAGCTCTTTGAAGTTGAAGTTTAAAACCATGAACAACAAGGCCAAGTATGAGGCAATCCTAGCAGGACACGGTTTGGCTCGTGAAATGGGTGCTAAATTCATAGAAGTGCGAAGTGATTCTCAGGTTGTTGTCGGTCATATTCGAGGTGAATTCGAAACCAAGGGAGAAAATATAAAGTTATACCTGTCTAAAGTACAAGGAATGCAGAGTATATTTGAGAAGTTCAATATTATCAAAGTTCTGAGACCAGAGAATGAGAGAGCAGACAGATTGGCTTGTGTAGCATCAACGGCAAATGGAGAAATTGAAGACGAGACGCTCGTCCAAATTCTTCCCTAGTCATCCATTACCGAGACGGTATCGGTCTCGACATCCGAGACCATACCCGATTGGCAACTATAAATCATGGAATACCTGGAAAAAGGAGTCCTCCCTCTAGATTGAAAGTCGGCTATTTAGTTAAAAATAAGAGCTGCAAGGTTTACAATAGTAAATGGAATTCTTTACAAAAGGGGTTTCATGTTACCACTTCTCAAGTGTGTTTCGAAAGAAGAGGGAAATTATATTCTCAGAGAGATCCATGAAGGGATCTACGAAAGCCATTCAGGAGCTAGAATACTACCACACAAAGCAGTCCAAGCGGGTTTCTATTGGCCCAATATGAATCGGGACTAGGCAGAATTGGTGACAAATTGTGACAAATGCCAGGGGTTCGCTAATGTCACTCATCAACCTCCTGAAGACCTGAGTGCAATCTCTTCACCTTGGCCCTTCTCACCATGGGGGGTAGGTATAGTGGGACCATTGCCTCGGAGCAGGGGAGGTGTATGGTTTACGGTTGTCGCTGTGGATTATTTCACCAAATGGGCAGAGGTTGAAGCCTTAGTGAATATCACAACCAAGGCAATAGAGCGGTTTTTATGGAAGAACATCATACGCCGGTACAGCTTTCCTCATGCGTTTGTCACAGATAATGGCAAGCAGTTTCACTGCGACTCATTCCGAGACTGGTGTGCCAAGCTCCGGATAAGGAACTATTATTCGTCTCTAGGACACCCGCAGGCTAATGGGCAAGTAAAGGCCACCAACAAAATGATCTTAAAGATCTTAAAGAAGAAGTTGGATGATCGAAAAGGAGATTGGGCAGAAGACCTTCCAGAAGTTTTGTGGCCATACCGGACAACCAAGAGAATTCCAATCGAGGAGACACCATATGCCTTGGCATTCAGGATTGAGGCAGTCATTCCAGTTGAGGTAGGCTCGGGCAGTTATCATGTAGAGACCTTCCAATTCGAGACCAATAACGAGGGTTTACAGCTACACCTAGACTTGCTATAAGAGAAACGGGATCAAGCCCAAGTGACTTTGGCAGCATATCAGGCAAGAGTTGCTCGGTATTTCAATAAGAAGGTCAAACCTCAGAGTCTCAAGGTCGGAGATATGGTCCTATGTAAAGTCACGCTGGCAACCAAGGACTCCGTTGAGGGAAAGCTGGCTCCTAATTGGGAAGGACCTTATAGGGTGATTGAGTGCAAAAGGGCAGGAGCGTATCACTTGGAGGATTCCAAAGGTAAGGCTCTTCCGAGGCCTTGGAATGCTGAGCACCTCAAAAAGTACTATGTTTAAATGCTGTAATATGTGATTTCTTTGCCATTTCATTATTCTCATTTCGATGAATAAAGTATCTCGGAGTTAAGCAGCATTCAATGTTCATAAGTACAGATTAAAAGGTTTTATAAGCCTCGGAAAATACAGCTTAAAAGGCTTTTTCGAGCCCTAAAGAAATGCAAGCGAAAAGCTTTCTCTAAACAAAACCCAGAAATCAAAAACCTTAGGGATTCCCAGAGATTTAACTCGAGGCACCATAACTATGGTTAAGTCTGAGGTTAAGTTAAAAACCTAAGGGATTCCCCAAGGCCTAACTCGGAGAAGCATAACTAGGGTTAAATCAAATTCCCCGAGACCTAACTCAGAGAAGCATAACTAAGGTTAAACCAACTTTCCCAAGGCCTAACTCGAAGAAACGTAATTATGGATTATCCAAACTACCTTAACCAACAAGCAAATATCAAAAGGTTATATCAGATTCTTCCGAACTTTTAACACAAAAAGTATTCACAAAACTCATTTCATTAAAAGATTTGACATATACAAAAATCATAAAAAAAATTCTACATCATTTTTCTTTGGAAGTGAAAGGATGAACAACATTGGGGGCCTCGGCAGATGCGGACTTGGCAGTTTTGGCCTCGACAGATTGTGCATCGTCAGGGGCAGATTTGGCACCTTGGCGCATTGGGCATTTGTTCTTGGCCCAGGTAAACTAGCTGCGTCATAGCTGCGTCTGAGCAAGGAATGTCCTTGATGTTTACCTTATCGAGATCTAACCTTCGTTCTAAATCCTTCGCCCACGTTCGGAAGGTCTCGAAGCCCAGAATAAGCCCATCGGCCCATGCAGAGTTTCGAACCCATGAGGCAAAACTCAACTGGCACAGGTAGTTGGCAGCTCAGGTTTTAGCCTCCTTTAGCTGGGCCCTCACCTGGGCATACTTGCCTTTGAAGAATTTGAGCTTCTCTTTGGCTACCACTTTGGCTTCACTCGTCTTTGCCACAAAGGCCTTCAGATCCAAGACTTCACCCTGGGCCGATTTCAGTTGATCCGAGACCCCTGTGTGTGTTTCTTCTAGTTGGTTCAGGTCCTCCTTAATGATAGAGTTTTCCTCTTGCAGATGGTTCACATCGGCTCGGAGACCTTCAATCTCAGTTAGCAAGTCGTTAATTCTAGAGTCGGCTCTAGCCCTAGCTGCGGCAGCCTCGGAAGTTTCGGCTAGCAATTTGGACTGTTGCTAACCTGAGAGTAGTAGTTCCTCGTCTTGCACTGCCACGACCTTCGTCAACTCTGCATTCTCGGCCTCTAGTTCAACGACCCTGTCTTTGAGAGGGCTTGTCTCAGTGGCCGAGTCCTGTGCCGTCTTCCGAAAGTATCAATATAGTATCAGGGACTTCATAATGCTCTGCAATGAAAATTTGGTTAGTAGGCGTATGTAAAAGAGAATAGAGGGAAAAGTTAGAAAACTTACAAAAAGTTGGAAGAAAATCATTTGCACAGTCATGCCCTGAGCGGATATATCGCGTTCCATGTTTAGGCCCTCATGGGGGATTAAATCCACCAGAGCCTGGAAAGGGTTGCCCTTCAGATCGCCACAAAATCTAGCAAGGGGTCTGCCGACAGTCCAATTCAACCCTTGAGGCCATATAAGTACCTCGGAAGAAGAAGAGGTCTCTGTAATAGAGGCCCTCTCAGCAGCAGAGGCCCTCTCGGCAGCAAAGGCCTTCTCGGCATTCGAAGGTGTCGACCGATGAGCCTCAACTGGCTCCAAAGCCTGAGCCATATGCTCATCTTTGGCAATGAGTGATAACGGCCTGAGTCCTGCACCTTCATCTGCGGACACAGTATGCCCCTCTGCTCTTTCATGTACCATCCCTACAGAGCCCTCGGAGTTTTCTTCCAGCTCTATATCATCCAAAATGTGTTGGATATTCGAGCCCAGAGGTTGAAATGACACGGACTCTATGGGGATCACATTCCCTGCAGCAGCTCCCGCTGAGCCTAGAGGTGTAGCATTCAGCGGCCGAGCGGAGATGGGCTCGTTTGCAAGGAAGGCCTCGACCTCCACCGCAGGTCTTACCACAGGCTTAGGGCCCGTTTTTCTTCTAGCAGCTAGAAAGCTGGCAAACTAGTCTTGCACCTTTGCTTCAGGCAC
>NC_081545.1:12349728-12353059 GCF_901000735.1 Corylus avellana | reverse complement strand
ATGGTGAAACGTACTATGGGAAGTTGACGAAAATAATTGAGGTGGAGTAGTTCGACAAGACTAAGTATGTTTTGTTCAAGTGCGATTGGGCAGACAACACGAGGGATAGGGGGTACAAGGTAGACAAGTATGGCATGATGCTTGTCAGCTTCAATAACCTTGTCCACTGGGGCCACGAAATTACTGATGAGCCGTATGTGTTAACATCACAAGTTGACCAAGTCTTTTACATCCAAGATGAAAGGGACCCTAATTGGGCTTGTGCTGTAAGGACTAAACCTAGAAACGTATACGACGTTGATCAAGGTAAAGGTCCTGATGATGAATGTGCCAACTACCATGAGTGTGAGCCGCTCCTATTGACCAGCAATAATGAAGTGGATCTGCAGGATGACATTGACTACGTCCGACAAGACTTAGATCCGTATGTGGTTAAAAAAAATTTGCTGTAATAATATATATAGTTCACATTATTTGACGGGTTTTATGTTATTTCTTTCTACATTGATTGGTTATTGTGGAGCATATTTTATCTATTGTATACATAATTAATTGGGTGCGTTATGTGTTTCACAGGTTGACATGAGTACTAGGGGGAAGAGTAGACGACGGAGGTCCCTACGTAAAGACGACCAGGGGTATAAACCAGTACTTCCTGAGCATGTGGAAGGGTCTCAGCAGGTTCCATATGACACGGAGCCGCCATATGATCCACTTACTCCGCTGCCTACGATGAGCAAGATGGGGATATGTGCACATGGTGAGGTAGAGCGGTTATTCCCCCTTGAGGAGAACACAAATATCCCATACAGTGAGCCATTGCAGCCAGATGACAGCGAGACACAGTACTATGGGGAGGACGAGGATGATGGCTTAGGTGACTCGCATCCCGATGATCCTCCAGAAGTGTTGGGCATTCGCCAGCTCCGGACAATAAGTAAGTATATATGCTTCAAATACCAATTTTTTTTTTTTTTTTTTGAGGGGAAATGGAATGATTTCATTAAACTGATGACACCGATTCAGCCATAACAATGTCCCTAATGCAAAAGGGGAGTGTTGTTAGCCATAAACGGTTTACATTTTGAGAAACTGCCATCTTGGCTAGCGTATGCGCAGCTTCAATTACAGAACGCCGAACATGACGAATGTCCCATGAATAACAAACCTTTAGCAGCTCCTTAGTCTCTTCCATTACAACACCATATCTGGCCCAACTGCATTCGTCTGTCTTCATGGCATTCATCAGTTCGAGAGAATCTCCTTCTAGTATAGGCTCCTTGATTCCCAGCTGGCCCATTAGCATCACTGCTGCCCTCAGTGCCAGAGCTTCTGCCACCCCTGGATCACACACATAAGGTTTCGTCATGCACTGTGCTGCCATTACTCCACCGGAATAATCTCGTACCACTACACCGATGCCCATCAACTTTGTCTTGGTGTCTATAGCCGCATCCCAGTTGAGCTTTAGACGGCCACTGGGTGGTGGTTTCCACTTTTCCACTGCAGTCTTGTTCCCTGTTTGAGTCCCGTTATGCACACCACTTGTAGCCTACCGATGAAAATCCATTTGTTCTTTGGCAATTTTATACACTAGTCTCGGAGGAATGAACTTATCCTCATAGACCAGTTTATTCCTTCTTAACCAAATCTGTCTGGCCACACATGCAGCTAGATCAAAATCTTCCACCGATAGTCTCTCCCACAACTTTTGCAGTATACTGCTCAACACGTCCTCATCACTGCTACTCTTTTGTAGTCTAACATTTCCTTCCAGCCAAACATCTTTTGCCTTCGGACAACTCCACAATGCATGCCCCTTTGTTTCTACCTCCAACCGGCAAAGCGGACATAAAGGGTTGTCGGTTACTTTCCATTTGAAGAGATTTGCATTGGTCGGCAGAATATTGCTACAGGCTTGCCAAATAAATGGGGAGATTACTCGCGGCCCTGAGATAATCCAAATACACTTCCAAAGAGGGATTAGACAGTCTGTCGAAGAGGAACTACTGGCCTTTCTATCTCTTAAGTCTTTTGCCAAGTGATATGCACTGCGTACCGAAAAGTTTCCATGCTTATTACCTGCCCAAACAACACGATCTTGCTGAATACTTGGGCATAATGGAATGCTGCATATCTGATCCGCCTCCTCATCCATGAAAATCTCATGAATAAGAGGGATGTTCCACCATTGCATATCTTGATCAATTAAGTCACATACTCTCTCATCACCATCTAAAATATGCACCGGCGATTGGACCGAGTAAGTCGTTGGGGAGAGCAACCATCTATCACCCCAAATTTTAATACTCCTCCAATCCCCCACTCGCCAAACCAAACCTTCATTAAGTAAGGACTTCGCATTCCAAATGCTCCTCCACACATACGACGATCGCTTACTTAAAGGGGCATCAAGGAAAGTACCATTGGGGAAATATTTCTCCTTTAAAATTCTGGCCACCAGAGATTCGGGGTTTTTAATCAAACGCCACCCTTGTTTGGCAAGCAAAGCATCATTAAAGCTTTTTAAATCCCGAAACCCCATTCCTCCTTTCTCCTTTGCTTTCCCCATTTTATCCCAACTCATCCACGCCAAATTCTTGTCATTATCTTTATAATCCCACCAAAACTTTGCCATCATTGAATTAATTTCTTTGCATAAGGTTTTTGGGATCAAGAAGACACTCATAGTATAGGTCGGGATAGCCTGCACAACCGCCTTCAACAAAATCTCTTTCCCTACATGCGATAAAAATTTCTCTTTCCATCCTTGCATTTTATCCCATATACGCCCTTTAATGCCTGATAGAGAGGTCACTTTTGATCTACCAATAATTACTGGCAAGCCCAAATACTTCTCATACCATTTCGTGGAATTTATTCCCGCCACCGTAAGGATTTGATCCCTGACATTCATTGCAGTGTTCTTACTAAAAAATAGTGATGTCTTCCCCTTGTTTCATTTTTGCCCCGATGCTTTCTCATAGTCTTCTAGCACCTTTTGAATACAATACCATTCTACCACATCCACCCTACAAAAAAGTAGATTGTCGTCTGTAAAGAAAAGATGGGTTAATTTTTTTCCCCTTCTAGTTACTGGTAACCCTGTAATTCCACCTGCTCAGACCTTCCACACATAAAATGAAGAAATATGGTGAAAGCGGGTCCCCTTGCCTCAAACCTCGTGTAGGGAAAATTTTTCCATATGGCTTTCTATTGATCAAGATAGAGTAACTCACCGTTTTGACACAAGTCATAAGCAATTGAACCCACCTAGGAGCAAATCCAATCCTGCTCATGACCATCTCTAGGAATTTCCACTCAACTCTGT
>NC_081545.1:12338790-12349628 GCF_901000735.1 Corylus avellana | reverse complement strand
ACGAAAGATGGATTTGTCTTTTGTTTTCTATTTTTCATTCCTGTTTTTAGTCTTGTATTGCTAAGGGACTAGCAATATGTAAGTTTGGGGGTGTGATAAGTGCTAAAATATTCATATTTTTAGCCCTTATCTTGCATGTTTTAATTCTTTGGTTTTGGTTAATTAGGCAATTTTACTTCCTTTTTGTACTTTTCATGATTTTACAGGCTTTTGGAAGAAAATGAAGTAAAACTATGAGATTTAGGCTCAAAAAAAGAATATGGGAAAATTGAAGCTCCCTGGTACTGTGATCAATCACAGGGTACCTGCGATCGAGCGCAATACCAGAGAAGATGTTGCACGAGCCAGGCCAGGAGCGATCGAGCGCAGGAAGGATCGATCGCAGACATGCGATCGAGCGCACACGGGCTGCGATCGAGTGCACCCGTGCGCAGGAGGCATTCCAAGTGGCGGCTATAATGTCCCTATTTCCATATTAGGGTTTTTCAAACTCCAAATTGTAGTAGGATTGAAACCCTACGAAAACCCTAGGGTTTACTACTTTTCCAAGGACTTCTAAAGCCTATAAATAGACTCCTAAGGCTTTAGAATAGGGAGGCTTGGAGAAGGGAAAAGAATAGGAGCTCTCAAGTTCAAGTCTCAGGTTTATTCTTTCCTTTATTTTATTTTATGAAGATGTTTAACATCAACTCTATGTGTAGCTAATTTACTTAGTAGGGCTAGATTGAAGCCCTAGTTATGTTAAATTAATATTTTCATATTGGCGCCTTGTGATGATCATGTTGTGCTATTTAACTTGATTAATACCTGCTTGCATGAATTCCTCATATGTGTATGCCTGATCAACATGTGCATGTGGTATGGACTTGTTAGTTAGATCAATTTGGATGGCCGAGTCCTGGGTTTAACTTAAGTAACAAAAGAATCCACACCACAATTCTTGGGTTCATCAACATGGGGAACCGGGAGTATACATCCATGCCCTAGGCCCTGTGTGTTTGTCGATTTCCATAGAACATATGCTTTTCTAACGAACAACTTAATATATACCATGATAAATCCTTTAGGAAAGAAAAGAGTTAGAGTATACACCCATGACTAACTCGTTGCTTAAGGAAATCAATAGCTTAAGGAGTTAGAGTTTAACCCTTAGGTTGGCAAACATTAAATATGCATAACTTAATCAAAACATTGGCATATTGTTATATTAATTGAGTATAATTAGTGGTGGATATCAAAGCCCTGCCTTTACTTTTACTTTATCTTTATATCTTTTTATTTTTCTCAATATCAAATCTGTGACAATTTGATATTTTTAATTAATTCTAAATAAAATCACAATCTCCGTGGGTTCGACCTCATACTTGCTGCACTATACTATTGTTTTGATCTTGTGCACTTGCGAGTTAAAACGTACAATTATTTACCTATTAATTTAGGTATATTTTTACACAACACTCACCTCGAAAAAATCATTAACCACCTCAATAGAGAAGAAGAAGAGCTTCAAAGTCAACTAGTGGCCAATCCTGATGGACACTACATGGTGGATGAGAGTACTTCTTATCATGAGCAAGCTATCACCACACTGAGGAGTGAGGAAGTGGTTGAAAATCATGTGGATGAGAGGAAGGAGGCGCAAATAGAGGCCCCACAGGATCTACATCGGGCAGAAGGCGAGGAAGTGAGCACTGAGGCTCCATCATCAAATCCTATTCCTGAGATGCCATATGAGCCTCGATCCCCTATTCCAGGTAATCAGAAATCTTCACTTTTAGGGACATATGACACTCTCCCGATTATTGTTGCTTATGACTGACCAAGAAGCTAGGAGAATAATTGTTAAGTGCCAAAATATTCATATTTTTAGCCATTAACTTACATGTTTTAATCCTTTAGTTTTTGTTAATTCATGCTATTTTACTTCCTTTTTGTATTTTCTTTGTTTTATAGGTTTTTGGAAGAAAAGAAGCATTTCTAGAATAGTTCCAATCTTAAAGGGCAAATTGGGAAGATCTAGAAGATATGGTTAAGCTTAACCAATCATGGTTAAGTTTAATCAAATAAAGAAAATGATTAATTCGGAATTTCTCAAATAGGAGTCAAATTAGATTGGATGCAAAATTGGATTCTGAACACGTCTTGGTATTTTGACCATAACTTTCAGCTCCAGTATCCGATTGAGGTGATTCAAGCGTCATTGGAAATATAACTCAAAACAATACAATTGATTGTGAAATAACATTTCCCAATTCGGGGCGCCATAATGCCAAAATCTCCCCGCAAGATAGGACTGCAATTTTAAGCGAATCCTATTCCGATTTGGACTTAGGTTTTCTTTATCCTAGTTAGACTAGGACTTAAAACTCCGAAATTCCTAGGATTACTAGGGCTTCTAGGACTCTCCTAAGCCTTATAAATAGACCTCTAAACCTCACAATTGAAGACATCCTTAGAATAGAGAATTTAAAGGAGACAACTTTGGGGAGAGGAATTGGAGGCTACTTCTAGGAGCGGTTTTCAGTTCTTTCTTTACCTTTTCCTTTTCTTTTATTTTTATTATATATAACTAACGCTTAAGGAGGGCTAGATTGAAGCCCTAATTATGTTTATTTAATATTTCAATATTGGCGCCTTTGTGATAATCATATTATGTTGCTTAACTTGATTAATTCCTGTTTTCTTGAATTCCTCATATGTATGTGACTGGCCATTATATGCATGTGGTATGGATTAGTTAATTAAATCAATTTGGATGACCGAGTCCTGGGTTTAATAAGAGTAACAAAAGATATCCACACCGGATTCTTGGGTTAATCAACATGGGGAACCGGGAGTAGGCACCCATGCCCAAGGCCTCATGTGTTTGTCGATTTCCACAGATTTATGCTTTCTTAAAAAATAAATTAGTAGACACCCATGCTAAATCCTTTAAGAAAGAAAAGAATTAGAGTAGACACCCATGCCTAATTCGTTGCTTAGGGAAATCAATAGCTTAAGGAGTAGACACCCACGCCCTTAGGTTGACAAACATTAAGTACTCATAATGTGATTGGAGCATTGACATATTGTTATATTATCTAAATATGATTAGTGGTGGATATCAAAGCTCTACCTTTACCTTTACTTTATCTTATTATCTTTTTATTTTTCTTAATATCAAATCTATGACAATTTGATATTTTAATTAATTCAAAACAAAATCACAATCTCCATGGGTTTGACCTCGTATTTGCTGCACTATACTACTGTTTTGATCTTGTGCACTTGCGAGTTAAAACGTACTAAATATTATCTATTAATTTAGGTAGTATTTTGCACAACGATAATCTACAAGAAAAAAACGAGACAATCGAGGTAGAAAAATTCCCTGAGTATTCTCCTCATTTTATTCCAGTTCATGATTCCCTTTCGGATGAGAAACTGTTTGACAATACTTAGAGTGATCTACCTCGATTTGCGGATATTATGAATTACCTTTCTATAGGTAAAATTCATTCTCTTTGGTCAAAGAGAAAAAAAGATTGGTGCTTAAAATTTAAACTTAAGGGTCAGAGAACATTGCACGCATAAAGGATGTGGATTCCGTTGACTTGTCGGATTCCATATATTTTGACTAGATGAGTCACTTTCTTAGGTTCAAGTGCAAGCCCTGTGCGCTTGACTCCTTACTCCACTAGGGTACATGATCTCCATCTAGGTTTATTTTATCCATTGTTGTTTCATTCTTTGATTATATTCTTACAACAATGTGTACACTTGATTGGTATTTGGTTGGAGTATCACTTTCTTTTTTAGGATATGTGTTTTTGCCTCCAAGTTTGAGGGTATGATATGCCCCACATCTGCTCATTCAGGTATTCCTATCCACTTACTCTTACGTTCAGTTTTATACACACATTGGGGACAATGCGTAATTCAAGTTTGGGGGTATGGAAAAACAAAACACTATTCAAATTTTGTTGTTATGTCATTCTTAAGCATATGGTTGAGCTTTGATTTTAATTTGAATTTCATTGGTAGCCTTAAAGTTAGGAACACATGATCATTTGACTTAGGAATTTTGAGTCTTGTTACTTACTTTTGGCAATATGAGATGCTTCTTGTTTCAATTTAGATCTATCTTGAACACACTAGCACATGTCTGTGAGATATGAAATTTGAGACCAATTATGTTTGTTTTCAATATCTTGAATTCAGTCGTGTGACGTATTGGATGAATAACCTTGGCATAAATTAAAAAAAAAAAAAAAAAAAAAAAATGTTGAATTTTTCATTGAGTAACCGGACCTCTTGCCTCATTAAGGAGTGAGTGTTCGTGTCAAAAAGTAAGAAATTTGGTTGGTTAATAAAATGGCTAGCTTAGTTTTGTAGCCTTTTTGACTCGAGTTAGTAAGCCCTTAGGGGTATCTTTACACCTAATGCCCTAAAACCATTTGGTTTGGGAGTCATTGGCTTAACACTCGTTACATGGGTCAATTAGAAAGCTTAAGGGAGCTAAGCATTGCAAAGCAGCAGAAAAGGAAAGAAAAAAAAAAAAAATTGTATGTCTTGGTTGTTTCATCTAATAGAAATCCAATAAATTATGAGATGTTGATTCGTTTATATTGGAATTATTTTGAAGCCACATGATTCTGTGATAGTTCACTTTGAACAAATTGAAACCTGATGAATTCCTTGAAATTTTGAAATTTTGAAGATCGGGTTTATAATTTTAAGCTTGCTAATGAATGAGAACCATTTATTTTTGTGATGCTTTATTCTTTTGAATGACATAATGATGACAAAGTTTGTGGGTATCATTCCTGTTAAACCCTCACGAGACTTCACTCGTCCTCTAGGAATGCCTAGGGGTTTAAAAGGCTGGTTGCATACGCTAAATGCAATCGTACATCCCACGAAAGAAGAATTTATCATGTTGTCTTTCAGTTTTATTTTTTGTTTTGTATTGCCAAGGGACTAGCAATATGTAAGTTTTGGGGTGTGATAAGTGCCGAATGTTGTACATTCAAGCCCCTTAAGCCGTATATGTTAATTCCTTAGCATTGTTATTTGTTTGATTTTGTGTTGTTTTATTGTTTTTAGGTTTTAAATAAAGATACAATTAATTCCATTGATTTTGGGCTTAAAGCACACTTTGAGAAGACCTAGAAGATATGGTTAAGCTTAACCAATCATAATAGACGACCTATATGATGTGGTTAAGTTCAATCAAATAAAGGAAATGATTAAATCGGAATTTTTCTAATTGGAGTCAAAATCAGATTGGATTCAAATTTGGATTCTGCACACATCTTAGTATTTTGACCATAACTTTCTGTTCAAGTATCGGATTTAGATTATTCCAGTGGCAGTAGAAAGCTAAATCAAAATCCTACAAATCATTTTGTAATAGGATTTTCGTAATTCAGATGTTTGCTATGCCAAAATCATCCCACATTAAAAGAACGCAAATCTGGACGAATCCTATTCCGATTTCTACTGGGATTGCTTCCTAATTTGACTAGGAGAGTGAATTACAATTTTTCTTGGATTTCCTAGGGCTTCTAGGACTTGTTTGCTCCCTATAAATAGGCCTTAAATTTAAGATAAAGGTGTGCTTAGTTTTAGACAGAAATAATCTTCTTGGAGGCCTAACAAGTTGAAGAGAAGAGGATCATGGCAGAAGGTCATCCAGCACCACAATGAGTGGCTGAATTCTGTAATAGGGCGTTGATGTAGCCCTTTCCAAGTAACAATGGTTTAACTGTATTTTAATTTGAGATTTTCTATATGCATGATGGTTGTATAATTGTGAGAATTGATCTAAATTCTTAAATTCAATCATTATGAAATTCTTGTCTTGTCTTAAAAAGTCTTTTATATTGATTGAACTCAATCCTTCATATTTTCTGTAATTATATGAATGATTGTTATACAACGGTTTTAACTGACACATGATCAATAAGATTTGTTAGGCCATGCCTAGGGAAGACAGATTGTACTACACCCTAGTTTAGTGTAATTTAGGTAGACAGTTCATGCCAACCAAAGATGGGATAGGCTTATTCATTGATTATATGTAGCCTATTAAGGAATTTGATAGTCCATCCTGATGTACAAATTTAATTGTATTCGCAAGCGCACGAGTCGTGTGTAGTAAAGTGTGTGTGCAAGTGCGAGGTCAAATGCACAAGGAGACGTGTTTGCAAAAATCAATTTTTTAGTTTAAACCAATTTTACCTCAACCTAGTTCCAAATTGCGTATTTTTGTCGTGCAAAAAGCATAAACTAAACTAAATGATTTGAAAACAATTAATGGGAAAAGTACTAAGGTTATCCGAATCTGCTTCGCCAAGTCAAACAACATGTTCTTGCATTTTATGCATACAATAGACAACCAAAAAGTTTATACAATGTTCAAAAGTCGTAAACACGCACATTAAATCATTCCATGAATCCATCCGTTGAAAGAATCACAACGAATATTTAATTGAAATCAAATCATCCACTGTATCCGTAGATCACAATGGATATTAGTCTCAATCCAATAATTCGATGTACCTCGAGACGAAACACAACGAATATAAAATTTAGCATGAATAGAAGGACAACATTCAATCAAATGAAATTAATCAAACAATTGAATTGACTTTGAACAATAATTAAAAATCACATTGTATACATAAAATGACAAGAACATAATTGTTTATCAATGACGAGGCTTCATCTTCAACCTTAGTTGAAGGTTTTAGTCTCTCATGATAACGAAAATAATAACAAATTGAATTGACATCATGAAACACATAAAACTTACAATAGAATTGGAGTTCAAAGCTCCAAAAACCCAAAAAACACGAATTTTGACAAAGTATGGCGCCCCCGGCACGTCTCTGTATGTTTACAATAAAAAATAATGATATTTATAAGCTAACTTTAGGGTTTCAGCACTGCCATGTCGGCCAAGTGTGCTCAATCGCACTCGAGGTGCGCTCGATCGCACTTGTGCATCACTTTCCACTTTCCATGGGCGTGTGTGTGCTCGAACGCACTAAATGAGCGCTTGAGCACACTACCTTTGAAATTAGTCAATTCTTGTGTTAGCTTTCCAATGACACTAAGATCACTTCAATCTGAGCTCTACAACTCTAGGTATGGCCTTTTTAGTGGGACTCGTCGGGTGCGAATAATCACTCGATCCAAATTTGCTGTCAATGCTCCCCAAAGTGTCTTAAGCCCCAGAATTGATGGAATGGGTTGTATTTTTCCCTTTAAAGGCGCATTTTTCCCTTAGCGACCTAAAAAACACTAAAAAACCAAAACTAACCAAAACATCATAAAATAATAAAGCTAAAGGCTTAACAAATGCAAATGAAGGGGTCCAAATATGCAATATTTGGCACTCATCAAATACCCCCAAACTTACATTTTGCTAGTCCCTTCGCAAAACAAAATCTAAACCTAAAATATAATATCCGCTATTGTGGGAGAGACGATTGCATTTAGTGTATGCAACAAGTCTTTTAAACCCCTAGGCATTCCCAGAGGACGAGTGAAATCTCATGAGGGTTTAACAACAATGATATCCACAAACATTTTTTTAGCACTATGTCATTGACAAACACAAATTTTCATACAAACACATGGTTCTTACATCATGAGCAGGTTTAACAAAGTGAACACCACAATCACATCATCAAGTCAACCACAAATCATTCAACTCAAAGATGGAAATTTTTGAGACAACACATGTTCCAATAAGTGCAATATGAGACTAACTTACAATCATGTGGCTTCAACTTTTCTCAAAGTTAGGTGTACCTCAAAAGTCATAGGAATTCACTCAGATGAACATAACCAAGGCTTCAATCAAGACATGCATTTTTTTTGTGTAGGTTGTGCAATACTTGGCTCCCTTAAGCTTTCTTGACCTATGTAACGAGTGTTGGGCCAGTGAATCCCAAACCAGATGGTTTTAGGGCACTAGATGTAGAAACATCCCTAAGGGCTTAATTACTCAAGTCAATAAGGCTACGAAGCCAAACTAGCCATACAATCAATAAAATTGAATTTCTCATCTTTTTACACGAACACTCAATGCTTAGTGAGGCATGAGGTCCGGTTACTCAATGAGAAGCTCAAATTGATTTTTTTTTTTTTTTTTTTTTTTTTTGAAGCCAAGGTTTCCTTAAAAATTCATCCTACAAATCTCAAGACACACTTTACTCAATTCAAATCTCATACCTCACAGATTCTATGCTAGTGTGCTTGTGATGATCAACTTAGACATGTGAAGTCTCTCTAATCCAATTAAATGAGTCAAATGACTTAGATTTCTAATGACATGTTGTGTTCAATAAGTTAAACAAACCAATGACATGCAAACCACTGTGTCAAGAGATACAATACCGTGCGATGAGGAAATCAGAGTGTGCAAAGGTCAAGGCGTCTCCCAAACTTGAACACCAAAACGCCTGTCAAAAACTAACAGCAATATTCTCTTACAGGAACAAATATCAAAAGGTTAATTGCTGTTAGAAACAAAAAGAAAATGACATGAAAATAAAATGACAAAAGAAAAAGACTCAAACATAAAGTGCGGAAAATAAAAAATGCAAAATACCACACTTTCCCCGATCATTTGGGTGTCCGACCAATCCCTTCCACCCTCCCTTCTTAAAAATTTGATAGCCCTTTGGAAGGATGTTTAGCTGTCTAAGGTAGCCTAGTTGCTTGCTTCGAAGGATCTTCTTAGGAACATGGTTCCTAGATTTGTGATCTTGTGTGCATAGATCCTTGAGAATTTCAGCATGAGATGGCTCTTTGAGACATTAAAGAGCTGAAGCTTAAGGTTCATGAATTGTCTCAAGAGGGATTTTGAGAAGGATGATGTGCAAAATACTACCTAAATTAATAGATAATATTTAGTACGTTTTGACTCGCAAGTGCACAAGATCAAAACAATAGTATAGTAGGCAAATACGAGATCATTCCCACAAGGATTGGTAAATTATGTTTAGAAGTAAATTCCTATTTAATTAAAAGATAAAATTCAATTGTCACGATTGAATTCAATAAAATAAAAGATAAACAAAAACTAAAAAGGATTAGGGTTTTGATATCCACCATTAATTATATTCAGCTAATATAACAATATGCCAATGCTTTGATCAAGTTATGCATATCTAATGTTTGTCAACCTAAGGGCATGGGTGTATACTCCTTAAGCTATTGATTTCCCAAGCAACAAGTTAGGCATGGGTGTATACTCTAACTCTTTTCTTTCCTAAAGGATTTAGCATGGTATATACTAAGTTGTTCTTTAGAAAAGCATATGTTCTATGGAAATCGACAAACACACGAGGCCTAGGGCATGGGTGTATACTCCCGGTTCCCCATGTTGATTAACCCAAGAATCCGGTGTAGATATCTTTTGTTACTTATGTTAAACCCAGGACTCGGTCATCCAAATTGATTTAACTAACTAGTCCATACCACATGCATATGTTGATGAGGCACACACATATGAAGAATTCATGCAAGCAGGTATTAATCAGTTAAATAGCACAACAAAATCATCAGAAAGGTGCAAATATTCAAATATTAATTAAACATAACTAGGGCTTCAATGTAGCCCTAAATAAAATATAAACTACATAATAAAGATAAAAGGTGGAAGAGAAGAAAAACCCAAACTCCTCTTGATTCAGCCTTCAGTTCCTTTCCAGAGCTTGTGCCTCTTTCTCCACACCTATTCCTAGAGGCTAAGAGGTCTATTTATAGGCTTTAGAAGTCCTTGTTACCCTAGTAAACCTAGGAATTTCGTAGGGTTTTAATCCTATTACAAGTTAGAGTTGGAAATCCCAAATATGGAAATACTAACAAGCTGGCCGCACTTTTGACTTTGTCTCCTATGCACAGGTGCGATCGGTCGCAGCCTGTGTGCACTCGATCGTAGGTCTGCGATCGATCCTTCTTCTGTCATGCGCTCGATCGCTCCTGGATTGGTTCGTGCTGTGTCCTCTTCTGGTACTGCGCTCGATCGCAGGTACCCTGCGATTGATCGCAATGTCAGGGAGCTCCAATTTTCTCCATCTTCTCTCTTTGAGCCCAAATCACCTAGTTTTACTTCCTTTTCTTCCAAAAGCCTGCAAAAGCATGAAAAACACAAAAAGGAATTAAAATGACCTAATTAACTAAAACCAAAGGATTAAAACATGCAAGTTAAGGGCAGAAAATATGAATATTTTAGCACTTATCACACCTCCAAACTTACATATTGCTAGTCAATACAAAACTAAAAACAGGAATAGAAAAACAGAAAATCAAAAGATAAATCCATCTTTTGTGGGATGTGTGATTGCATTTAGCATATGCAACAAGCCTTTTAAACCCCTAGAAATTCCCTAGTGGACAAGTGAAGTCTCATGAGGGTTTTCCAGAAATGTTACCCTCAAACATCATGCAAGAGTTCTTGTTATTCCAAAAATTCAAGTATCACTTTCAAGATTATGATTCTCATTCATAAACAATCTTAAAAAGATGAACTCCATCTTCACAATGAATTGGAATCTCAAAGTGCAATTACTTACAAAGGACACGCTAAAACATCACAAGTTTAAAAACAATGTAAAGTGAATTAGCACAAAATTATGAGGCTTCCAAATCTTTCCAATATGCAATGTCTCTTTATCTTAGAATTTACTGAAATTCCTATTAGAATGACACAAGGACATATCTCTCTTTTTTTTTTTTTTTTTTTAAGTCAGGTTGTGCAATGTTGGTTCCCTTCAGCTTTCTAATTGACCCTTGTAGCGAGGGGTAAGTCAATGACTCCCAAACCAGATGGTTTTAGGGCA
>NC_081545.1:12324740-12338690 GCF_901000735.1 Corylus avellana | reverse complement strand
AAGAAAAAAAAAACTGAGAAACATTGCAAAGAAAAAAAAATCCAAGAAACAGAGAGAGAATGAAATAACCAAAAAACAAAGAAGATAAATCGAAGAGAAGAGAGGGGGAGAGAGATACCTTGTGCAGAGAAGAGAGATCGTTGCTCTTTGAGAGATGGCGATCGTTTTGCAGAGTCTCTTTGAGAGACGTGGGTGCTAGTAGGGTGGGGTTTTTGTGGGCAATTTACACGATAATTTTGATCGCACAGGAAAGGATTAGCTAAGCCACTCGTTTTTTAGTGGCTTAGCTAACCCTGTGTATATAGGATTAGTAATCCCATGGGAATAGACTATTCCCAGGAATAGAGTGTTACCAAACAAAGGATTAGCTATACCTAGTGTTAGCTATTCTAATCCAAGGGTCTAATCCGCGAACCAAACGGGGCCCTAGTCTTTGAATGGCTTGATCCTTTCTTGTATTGATTTGTTCTTGCACAATCACAAATTGCTGTTGTGAAGTTACCAATTGTTGTACAAGATCCTTCGGGTCATCCTTCTCTGGCTTTTGAGCTGGTTGGACTACTTGTTGGAAATTGCTTTGCTATCCTTGAGGGTTCCGAATGTTCCAACTTTTACTCCATGAAGAATTGAGGTGGTTATGCCACCCTGAATTATAAGTGCTAGAGTAAGAATTGTTCTTGGGAGGATAAATGTGTTGTCCCACATAATTCACCTCTTCTTGTTATGCATATGGAGATAAAGGACACATCTTAGTGGTGTGATCTAGATGGGAACAAATGGCACATACCTGGTTTGGTGTGTCCCATTGCGGAGGTGAGATTTTTTGGGCAGTCATGGCCGTCACAATCATGTCCAACTTCTTCTCTGTGGCAGCCATCTGATCTTGTAGTGGTGGATCCGATTGAGAGGAATATGCATGATTTCTAAGAGCTTGAGCTTGCCACGAGAAATTTGACTATTGGCCCCAGGTTGAGTTGTAGTAATCAAGATAGTTGTCGTTCCCCGATCTAGAGATTGTTGTGTTCTTATGCCCAAAAGTTTTGTTAGGAATTTGTCTTCTGGAAGGACATTCTCTAATATGGTGATAAGGGTCATGGCATAAAGAACATGGTTCATGGGGGTGTCGGAATGCCGCCCCACATGTGTGAAAGAAAAAATAACAAAAGATTAAAATAAAAAGGGAAAATAAAAAAAACAAAATTAAAAATAAAACTTACGAAGATGCAGACTCATCTGACCCTGCATAAAACAAAAGAAAAGAATCAGATCTATAATTATCGCAGTACTGTACGGCTCTTTAGATGTACGATCGATCGCACCTCCAGAGGCACAAAACTGCGGAAAAGACTATAAAAACAGAAAAGTTTAAAATAAAAATAAACTAAGGAAAATAATTCCAAACAAAATCAAACAATCCCCGGCAACGGCGCCAAAAACTTGATGTGCAAAATACTACCTAAATTAATAAATAATATTTAGTACGTTTTAACTCGCAAGTGCCCAAAATCAAAACAATAGTATAGTAGGTAAATACGAGATCATTCCCACGAGGATTGGTAAATTATGTTTAGAAGTAAATTCATATTTAATTAAAAGATAAAATTCAATTGTCACAATTGAATTCAATAAAATAAAAGATAAACAAAAACTAAGAAGGATTAGGGTTTTGATATCCATCACTAATTATGTTCAGCTAAAATAACAATATGCCAATGCTTTGATCAAGTTATGCATATCTAATGTTTGTCAACCTAAGGGCATGGGTGTATACTCCTTAAGCTATTGATTTTCCTAAGCAACAAATTAGGCATGGGTGTATACTCTAACTCTTTTTTTTTTCCTAAGGGATTTAGCATGGTATATACTAAGTTGTTATTTAGAAAAGCATATGTTCTATGGAAATCGACAAACACACGAGGCCTAGGGTATGGGTGTATACTCCCGGTTCCCCACGTTGATTAACCCAAGAATCCGGTGTAGATATCTTTTGTTACTTATGTTAAACCCAGGACTCGGTCATCCAAATTGATTTAACTAACTAGTCTATACCACATGCATATGTTGATCAGGCACACACATATGAGGAATTCATGCAAGCAGGTATTAATCAAGTTAAATAGCACAACAAAATCACCAGAAAGGCCCCAATATTGAAATATTAATTAAACATAACTAGGGCTTCAATGTAGCCCTAAATAAAATATAAACTACATAATAAAGATAAAAGGTGGAAGAGAAGAAAAACCCAAACTCCTCTTGATTCAGCCTTCAGTTCCTTTCCAGAGCTTGTGCCTCTTTCTCCACACCTATTCCTAGAGGCTAAGAGGTCTATTTATAGGCTTCAGAAGTCCTTGTTACCCTAGTAAACCTATGAATTTCGAAGGGTTTTAATCCTATTACAAGTTAGAGTTGGAAATCCCAAATATGGAAATACTAACAAGCTGGCCGCACTTTTGACTTTGTCTCCTGCGCACAGGTGCGATCGATCGCAGCCCGTGTGCGCTCGATCGCAGGTCTGCGATCGATCCTTCTTGTGTCATGCGCTCGATCGCTCCTGGCTTGGTTCGTGCTGTGTCTTCTTCTGGTACTGCGCTCAATCGCAAGTACCTTGCAATTGATCGCAGTGTCAGGGAGCTCCAATTTTCTCCATCTTCTCTTTTTGAGCCCAAATCACCTAGTTTTACTTCCTTTTCTTCCAAAAGCCTGCAAATGCATTAAAAACACAAAAAGGAATTAAAATGACCTAATTAACTAAAACCAAAGGATTAAAACATGCAAGTTAAGGGCTGAAAATATAAATATTTTAGCACTTATCAAAGGAGTGAGCTTCAGTACTCACTTCCTTGTCATTAGACAGATTTGGAGTTGACGGGGGCTCAATGTGCTCAACCTGGTCCTCTTTTTCTTCCTCCTCATGGTTATCCATAGTGAAAGGCTTAGCTGTTGATAAAAATGATTTAGATGATGATATCTTAGTGGTTTCCCCATTTTCAATTCGCATCTTAGGAGTAGAGTCCAATAAGGCATCAGCTTGCTCATGTAACTTGTCAAGGTCTAGGTCACATCCAAATTGAGCATAGCACTTTCCCAATGGGTCCTCTAGACTTGGCTCATCAACAGTCTCCTCATCTTTTTCCTTACTCCCAAGTATGGTGGTGGTTTGAACATGCTCATGTGCAGACTTGCTAGCATCTTCCTCATCAACCATGTAATGGTTAATGAATGGACAATCATCTATCCGATGAGAAGGATGATAACAATATGAGCATGACTTATGAGGTGCATGAGTGTGACGAGGTTGGGTATGGGCACGCCTAGCTGCCATGAGTTGGTTTACTCTCTCCTCTAAGTCATCGACATGAGCAGTTAGAAAATGTTGCACTAATGACTCTTGAAGAGGTAATTGCAAGGTGAAGGCATGGAATAATGGTTATTGAACTGCGGATATTTAGGATGGTGCAGTTCATGAGATTGGGGAGCATAATATCCCATAGTATGAGCTTGCCATGAGAAATCAGAATGGTTGCTCCAGTCTAGGGTGTAGAAATTGGAAGTTGATTTAGACTCCAGACTAGAGAAATTGGTGTTCATTTGCTCATATGAAAAATTGGAAAATTGTCCCCAGGATGGACAATTACTTGAACTATGATAAGGGCTGGAGCAGTATGAACATGGTCCATGTAGGTAGAAATGGTGAGGGAAGTTGGTAGGAGCGGGTGTCCTACAACTAGGGTAGCAATAAAATTACTAAACAGAAAATTCATGCTTACCCTCACTCTTTAACATGCAAATATCCCACGTGAAACAGTAACCATATATATTTGTTTTTTTTTTAAGAAACTAAAATAAACAAAAATGAAAACTAACATAGAAACACAAAACTAAATAGAAATACCCAAAAACAAAAGACTCAAAAACTCACAAAACGGACCAAACATGAGTTTGGCAAAATTTTAGCTGCTGGCCCGTTTTGATGCAGTCTGCAGAGGTGCGCTCGAGCGCAGGTGATGTACAATCGAGCGTAGGTGCGCGCGAGGTGTACGGTCGCGCGCACCTGCGGAAGCATGGAGCGCAGGCACGCTGGATCCTTGCTGCGTTAGGCTCGAATAAACTCGAGCGCATATGATGTGCAATCGAGTGCTTTGGTACGGACTAGTTCCTTCGGTAGAACTGCAACGAAAACAACAAAAACAAACAACTTTTTCTCCTTTTATTTTTTATTTTTTTTATTAGTAAATGTAAACAGAAACAAACAAAATAAAAAGAAACAAATTGTAAAAAGAAAATAACTAGTAAAAAAATAAAATCAATTTAAACAAAAATCAATTTTCACAAACAAACAACTCCTTGGCAACGGCGCCAAAATTTGATGTACAAATTTAATTGTACTTGAAAGCGCATGATTGTATGTAGTAAAGTGTGAGTGCAAGTGCGAGGTCGAATCCACAGGGAGACGTGTTTGCAAAAATCTATTTTCTAGTTTAAACTAATTTTACCTTAACCTAGTTCCAAATTACATATTTCTATCGTGCAAAAAGCATAAACTAAACTAAATGATTTGAAAACCATTAATGGGAAAAGTATTAAGGTTATCCAAATCCGCCTCGCCAATTCAAACAATATGTTCATGCATTTTATGCATACAATAGAAAACCAAAAAGTTTATACATTGTTCAAAAGTCCTAAACACGTACATTAAATCATTCGATGAATCCATCCTTTAAAAGAATCACAACAAGTATTTAATTGAGATCAAATCAACCACTGTATCCGTAGATCACAATGGATATTAGTCTCCATTCAATCATTCGATGTACCCCCAGACAAAACACAGTGAATATAAAATTTAGCATGAATAAAAGAACAACATTCAATCAAATGAAATTAATCAAACAATTGAATTGACTTTGAACAATAATTAAAAATCACATTGTATATATAAAACGACAAGAACATAATTGTTTATCAATGATGAGGCTTCATCTTCAACCTTAGTTTAAGGTTTTAGCCTCTCATGATAACAAAAACAATAACAAATTGAATTGACATCATGAAACACATAATACTTACAATAGAATTGGAGTTCAAAGCTCCAAAAACCCAAAAAACAAGAATTTGGACAAAGTATGGCCCCTCTGGCGCATCTTTGTATGTTTACAATAGAAAAGAATGATATTTATAAGCTAATTTTAGAGTTTCAGCGCTGCCACATCGGCCGAGTGCACTTGATCGCACTCATGCATCACTTTCCACTTTCGATGGGCTAGTGTGCGCTCGATCGTACTAAATGTGCACTCGAGTGCACTACCTACGGAATTAGTCAATTCTTGCAAAATATGACTTTGTAGATCTTTGAGTTAGATTTCCAATGATACTAAGATCACTTCAATCCGAGCTCTACAACTCTAGATATGAACTTTTTAGTGGGACTCATCGGGTGCGAATAATAACTCAATCCAAATTTGCTGCCAATGCTCCCCAAAGTGTCTTAAGCCATAGAATTGATGGAATGAGTTCTATTTTTCCCTTTAAAGGCGCATTTCTCTCTTAGCAACCTACAATATACTAAAACACCAAAACTAACCAAAACATCAGAAAATAATAAAGTTAAAGCCTTAGCAAATGCAAATGAAGGAGTCCAAATATGCAATATTTGGTACTCATCACATCCCTAGGGAAGAAGGATCATACCGCATCTTAGTGGTTAGGTGGATGGTCCGTCCCAACCGAAGAAGGACCATACCGCATCTAAGTGTCATTTTCAAGGCCTAAATTGTAATGCGTAAATAGTAACACTATTCAAATGTTGCATTTCACGCATGAATAGTACACACTATTCAATCGTCGCCTTTCCAAGCGTGAATAATGATGTGTGAATAGTAACACTATTCAAACATTACTATTGTATAAATAGTGTCGTTTGAACCGTAAAAATGCTGCAATTTAGTGACATCTTTCAAAACGTCACTATCCCAAACGACACTAAGTGGGGCTTCTTCTCCTTTATTTTATTTTATTTTTATTGGTAGTGAAACAAGGTTGGTATTATATGGAGTATTTTGCCCTATTTGATAGTTATGCTAATGAAGACGTTATAAAAAATAAATAAATAAATAAAAGGGTCCTGTAAAAATAATAGAAAAAAACCTCATTTAATGTACCTACCTTGAAAGTAAATGACACATAGCCCCATGAAAATAACAATTAGAAAAGGGGATGGCATGAGCATTTAATCATGTGTTAAAAAATATAAAAAAAATAATAATAATAATAAAAAGGGTCCCATACAAACAATAGAACAAAAAAAAAAAAAAATACTAATTTAATGTACCTATCTTGCAACACAGAGCCCCATGAAAATAACAATTAGAAAAGGGGATGGCAGGAGCATTTAATCAAGTGTTTTTTTTTTTTTTTTAAAAAAAAAAAAAAAAAAAAAGGTGTTTTGTTAGTATTTTTTGTTTTGAATTATTTATTTATAATATTGAATAAAATTCTGATTTGATGTCTAAAAGTAAATAGTAATATTTGAGATACATTAGCAAATAACTCCATGGAAATAACAAATAGAAAAGCCAATAGGAGGTGCATTTAGTCATGTGTTTAAAAAATGTTGTGTTTTAAATTGTTTGTTTAAATTGATTTTGTCCTATTTTTGCCTACCTTGAAAGTTGATGAAGGTTGGTATTACAGGGA
The DNA here is from genome assembly GCF_901000735.1 of Corylus avellana. Classification (NCBI taxonomy): domain Eukaryota; kingdom Viridiplantae; phylum Streptophyta; class Magnoliopsida; order Fagales; family Betulaceae; genus Corylus; species Corylus avellana. Next base: position 12,331,994 of record NC_081545.1, on the reverse strand, counting down.
GCATTTTGCCTTTTTGATGGTTATGTTAATGAAGACGTTAAAAAAAAAAAAAAAAAAAAAATGGGGTCCTGTAAAAATAATAGAAAAAAACCTCATTTAATGTACCTACCTTGAAAGTAAATGACACATAGCCCCAAGAAAATAACAATTAAAAAAGGGGATGGCATGAGCATTTAATCATGTGTTAAAAAAAATTTTAAAAAAAAAAAATTAAAAAAAGGGCCTCATAAGAAAAAAAAAAAAAAAAAAAAAAAAAACCTAGTTTAATGTACCTACCTTGCAACACAGAGCCCCATGAAAATAACAATTAGAAAAGAATCGCAGGAGCATTTAATCAAGTTTTTTTTTTTTTTTTTTTTTTAAAAAAAAAGGTGTTCTGTAAGTTTTTTTTGTTTTAAATTATTTATTTATAATATTGAATAAAATTCTGATTTGATCTCTAAAAGTAAATAAAAATATTTGAGAGACATTAGCAAATAACTCCATGAAAATATCAAATAGAAAAGCCAATAGGAGGTGCATTTAGTCATGTGTTTAAAAATAGTGGAACAAGGTTGGTATTATACGGAGTATTTTACCCTATTTGATAGTTATGTTAATGAAGACGTTGAAAAAGAAAAAAAAGGGTCCTGTAAAAATAATAGAAAAGAACCTCATTTAATGTAACCTTGAAAGTAGGGCTGGGCAAAAACCCGCCCAACCCGCAAACCCGCCCTGCCCTGCCCCAAACCGCAACGCCCCGGCCGGGTTTTAAATGTATTTTTGCGGGTTCGGGTAAAATTTTTCCAACCCGTGCGGGCCGGGGCGCGTAGCGGGTTTAGACATTTTTTCCTGCGTGTACCCGCCCATGAACCTAACCCTAAAAATCCAAAATATCTCCCACCCACTCCCTTTTTTCTCTCATCTCACGCCTCCAAATCCAGCAAGAGAGTTTTCTCCTTGTTTCCCCCTGATTTTCTTCTTCTTCTTCTTCTCCTTCTTTTCCCCTCCACGCAGGTTCCATCACCGAGCTCCCACCCATGCTCTTTCTGCCGACATCCAGAGAGCTTGAAGCCTCGAACACGAGAAGACAACGAGATTGAGAAGGAGTTGGGAGAGAGTTGGGCTGAGAGTGAAATGGAGGGAGAATCAGTGAGAAAGAGAGAAAGGAATTTACGGTGAGAGAGAGAGAAAGCTAGAATTATGGACCATGGTTCTTTCCCTCTGATTATTAGGTTCTCATGAATCCAGAATCATGAGATAAGTTGTGACTTGTGATTGATTAGTTAAATTTTTCTCCTTTCCATTTGATTTTTTTCTCTTCTTCTCCTCTTTCCCTCTGATTTTCTTCTCTTCTTCTCCTTCTTTCCCTCGATCTATTTGCTTGCTGAGAAAATCCTTGGAAGAGAAAATTTTGATGCCTTGGATTCTTACCTGCCCCGCCCCGCAAAACCTGCAAAACCCGTGCCTATTCAACCCACCCCGCAATACCCGAACCCGTACGGGTACTATAATTTTTTGCGGGTGATGGGTTGAAATTTCTCAAACTAGGGGTGTGGGGCGGGTGAAAAAAAAGCCAATACCTGTCCCGCCCCGACCCGTGCCCACCCCTACTTGAAAATAAATGACACATAGCCCCATGAAAATAACAATTAGAAAAGGGTATGGCATGAGCATTTAATCATGTGTTAAAAAAAAAAAAAAAAAAAAAAGTTATAAAACAATAGATAAAAAAAAAAAAAAAACTAATTTAATGTTCCTACCTTGCAACACAGAGCCCCAAGAAAATAACAATTAGAAAAGGGGATGGCAGGAGCATTTAATCAAGTTTTTTTTTTTTTTTTAAAAAAAAAAGACGTTTTGTAAGTATTTTTTGTTTTAAATTATTTATTTATAATATTGAATAAAATTCTGATTTGATCTCTAAAAGTAAATAATAATGTTTGAGAGACATTAGCAAATAACTCCATGAAAATATCAAATATAAAAGCCAATAGGAGGTGCATTTAGTCATGTGTTTAAAAAATGTTGTGTTTTAAATTGTTTGTTTAAATTGATTTTGATTCTAAAAGTAAATAATGAATTTTGAGAGAGATTAACAAACACAGTAGCCTAAACAAAAGCTGTGTGCTTAACAGTTGGCTAGAGATCACGACTCATAAAACGGAGGTCACTAGATCGAATTTCTCATTTCTTCTTCTATGAACATGTAAACAAAAAAATAAAAAAACAAACAAATAAATATGGTCCACAAATACTACCCAATCAGAAAAGTCATTAATTAATGTACCTACCTATATCATGGTCCATACATGGAAGAGAGAAAAAAAAAAAGACTCGAAACCCCATGCATGAAAATAACAAGTAGAATGGCGAATGGCCACAACATTGTAAACCGCATGACTAGGTTTCCATGGGGTCCCTCCCAACTTGAATTGACGTAGGATTTCTAATTTTTTAACAAAAGCTAATGCAAACGAATCATCAACACTGGCACATTATGAGTAGGGTGATTTTTAACCTTTTTTCAAAAAAACTGAAGGGCCTTAAAATAAATTCTTGTAATTAATCTCACGAAACAAGTTAGGTCGTAATATAAGGAACAATTAACAATTAGGGTTTAACATGCCTTGGAAAAACTTCAGACTCCTATATAAATAGTTCAACTCGGGAAAACTTCTATACAGTTGTTGAGTTGCCAGTGGCTGCAGCTCCTGTCTGAATCGTTCAACAAAAAACTTTGCTCAGGGAATATGGATTCAACATCGCTACACCTGGTAATGTCCCCCCTGGTTTGCTATTGGCCACCTTACCCCATTTCTCCAGTGTTAATGCATAGTTTTTCGAGGATGACGTGGCACAATCTCCGGGAAGTATAACGATGTGCGAGGATACGTCAGCCTTGCACACAAGAATAAACAACAAGATTAGAGTCCCCGGTGGTCTCTCGGCGGGATACTCTGATGCTTAAGTTAATGAATTGAGAGAGAAAAATGTAAGCAACAATAAGCCAAGATAGCAAGAGTTGCGATTACCTTAACATTAGTAGATGACTTGTATTTATAGGCATGAATGGAGTTTGATGTCCCACACGTTTCGGAGCCTTATCCCTTGATTTCTGTCGTGCAGGTATTTGAAAAAGCAATGAGGTTTGTTAGCTGCCCTAAGTTAAGGTGTTCGAGTAGGACTCGGTTACCTATATTAGCTTGGATGCTAACTGATCTGTATCTTGATTGATATAGATGATCTAAGTATTAGATAACGTGATTATATCTCCATGGTGGAATGACCAATGTGCCCTTTGGCCTTTGACTATCTTGGCCCATGAGTTATGTCTCGGACTAGGAGCCTGAGAGCTCCTCGGGCTAAGTCAACCGAGGGCTTGGCAGCCCAACAGATCTACGGAGTTTTGGGCTTTGGGTCCATTGGGCCTTATGTGATTGATCCATGACCCAACAATTACCCCCCAATTTCCTGGTCTGAATGACTACGGAAGTTTTTGTGTTCTCTAGGAATGGATCAGTCTCTCGATGTTCGACTCCCGATGGCAGTATGTCCGAGGCTTCGAGGGGGAAACCCTAATTCTGGGTCAGAATTTTGGAGTGATTTTTCCCGCTAATTCTTTCCCGAGACGTTCGATATACCCGAGGGTCAGTTGATTCATCTACCTGTCAATTTGAATGGCTGAGTGCATCCACGTGTTGGCACCGGAATGATTTTCTTTTCAGTTACCGCGTGGCATCATTAGTAGACGATAGGACGCGCCTATTGCGGCATTTAATATGCGTGTTTTCGAGGCGTCATTTAGGGTTCCACGGCGCCGATGCCCTTTCGCCTTCTCAAACCTCTTCAGCTTATCAGGCTCACTATAAAAAGGGTTTTTTGCTCTTCACTTTTTTATTTTCTTTTTTTATTTTTTATTTTTATTTCTTGAATCACCATTGTTGCCCGCGAAGCTCTGCAACTTTTCCAACCCCCCAACTAGCGTGCTTCCATTATGGCTTCTTTTTTCACTACTTCTTTTTGAAAGTAGTGTTTCTTAGGGTTTCGATCGATCAAACTATTCCCCTTCCTTCCAGTGATCAATTTGTTCATCCCGACAGTCTAGTACTCAAATACTTGGATTTGTTATTGCCATTCATCAAACCTGCTGTTGATTGTCTTCGTCTGTCCGTTACTCATTTGCTGATCTATAGCTCTTATCCTTGCATTCCTCGGTCATTATACCCTGAGTTTCTATAACTTATGGGTGAAGGAGAAGGTTTTGGCTTGGACTGCCAAAGTTCTTATCCCGCCCTGTGGAAGGCTGCCTTATCATCAAAGGATGAAAGGTGAGTTAGGCTGGACTATTACATACCGAAGTCGGTCACACTTCGATTTGATGATGAACGGAAAGGTGCCATAGTGAGCGCCGAGGAGCAAGAAGTCTGCCTATAAGAGGAGATGTTCCGTGCAGGCCTCAGACTACCCTTCCTGAGGCTCATTCGGGAGTTATTGAGCCATTTAAATGTGGCTCCACACCAAATCGTCCCCAATGCTTGGAGAATTTTCTTTGGTTGTGTAGTTTTGTGACCGATGGCTTTGGGGGACGAGAATTCCCTGACTATCAGGGAATTTTTATCGGCGTACAGGTTCATTAGGAACCCAAATACTAAGGCGCTTTACAACTTCCAGTCCCGACGAGGTAAATTGGTGCAGTTTGAAAGAACCCTCACCAGCAATCGATCATGGAAGAAGAAAATTTTCTTTGCTCGGGGACAATGGGAGTTTACCCCTTCGGAGAAGATGGGAGGCCCGAGGGTTCCTCGGGAAATGAGTTTTCTAGTGGATGATGTTGGTCTTGAATCGGTGTTGTCTCTGGAGGAGCATACTCGGGTGAACACGATTACAACCATTGCCCGAAAGCATGAGAGTGCTACTCTATTCAAGGCCTTGGTCACTCCGGCTAAGTTGAAGTATTATCTTTATTCTCCGAGGTCCAGTCTTGGCAAGTCAAAGAGACCGAGAGAGGTGGCACCTGAGGTTACGCAGAAGCAGACTGCCCCGGAAGGCTGGACGTCTGAGGTCCTGAAGAGGCCAACTCTTGCTACGGAGGGTGCGGTGCTTGAGTCTGCGAAGAGGCCCCATCTGGATGGGGTTCAGTCGGTAGTAAGGCGGATTAAGAGGGATGTGAAGAGGATGCCTATGAAGAAGAAAAGCAAGCGTCCGGCGGGTGAGCCCTTGAAGACCCCTGCCTTAAGGCTCGTTGATGAGCCTGAGGAAGCTGAGCAGCCGACGCCTGTGGAGGCTGAGGCGGCCAAATCAAACGAACCTCAAAATCCTATTGAGGCGAGCAAACAAATGGTTGCCCAACTTCTTGTTACCCGACGAAAGGGGGGTAGCAAGCCTATCATTCGTTCGGCCAGTGCGTACAGCTGGCCCATTTCCCCGGTCCCTCTCTCAACAGCTCCTACAGTTGAGCCCGTCAAGGCTCCGACTCCTGTGATTGCTGTGGATTTGGTTACTCTAATTCCCTCGGGTCCAAATATTAACCGCATCCTGGAAGAGGTTGGAATGGAAGCATTCTCAGACTCCTTGATGGGGAATGAGGATGAGAGGCCTGAGCCTGTGGCCGCTGAGCTGGAAGCTATTGACGTGGCTCCTGTGGCCATGTTGGTACGACCGTCAGTTGCCGAGGCACATGATCAGGTGCAGGCTGATGCTAGCTCACAAGCGCCTGGTCCAACTGGTTCTCAGGCTATTACTACTCTTGCTACTCAAGAATTTAAAGTGGTGACACTGCTTCGAGCGAGTCTAGGGTTCAAGCCCCCGGCGTCGAGTGGTCGGTAGGATACCCCCTTACCCGGCTTGGGGGTGACCTCACAGGGAACCCCTTCTCTACCTTGGTGGGTCTAATTCCCCATGATCAGCTAACTGGGCAGCGTGATCACACCGCCCGAGGCATGGCGGAAGCCTTTATCTATTACCAGCTTGTTATAAGTATTGTTTCCTTTTTACTTTCTTTACAACACTTTGTATGTTCTAACTTTTTCTTTGTTTCAGAGTATGATGAGGTCGTTGTTCCTTTACTGCGACTTCATGAAAGTTATGCGTAACTCGGCTCAGGAGTCCAACAGCATGAAAGCTAAACTCGCGGAGTTGGAGCGAAAATTGTTGGATTCCAAGGCCGAGAAAGAAAGGCTGAGGGGGGTCATCTCTCAGCAAGACAATGAATTGATGGCTGTTGGCCAACAGCAATCTGTAATTTAGACAGAAGCTGCTCGAGCTGTAGTAGATAAAAAACTCTCGGATCTGACTGCAGAGGTGGAGGCTCTTCAGGATGATAATGGTCGTCTCCTAGAAGAAAGTTCAATAATAAAGGAGGATCAAAATCTGTTTGAGGAGAGACTCGTTGAGGTCTTGAGAGAAGTCAAAGAGGCTCAGGCTGAGAGGGATGTCCAGAGGGCGGTGGCTGAGGATGCCTACTCAGCTCGGGCTGTGGTTGAGGAGAGGAGGAAGTTTTATAGAGACAAGTTCAGGAAGGCTGAGCTCCATCTGTGGGAGGGCGATGACCGAGCTAGCAAATACAAAAAGCAATTGTCGTATGCCTTCTAGGCATGCGATAATGCTTGGCTAGACGGGATAACTTACGGCTTCGAGACCTTTCGAGCTTAGGCCCAGGATCCTTCTTGTTCTGTGGATCTTAATACAGTAGAGACTGATGATCTTTCTTTCACCGATGAAGCCATGGCACAAGTCATCTCATTCGGGTAGGAGCAGATGCCTGATGCCAAGGGAATCTTTGAGTTTGGCTGTACTCCCGAGGATGAAGACCAGCCCTTGGACAATCATCAAGCCATGGAGCCCCAAGGTCCTACTGAGGCTCTTGCTGTGGCCGAGGACCCTGAGCCAACTGACCAGAACAGGGACTAATTGTATTTCAATCATTTGTCTATTTTAAATATTAATGAAAGACTTTACTTTTTCGGTTCTTTGCAGTAGATGACTGTTCATACAATATTATCTTCCCATGCAATTAGAACATAATTTAAAACCAATTATCACCTTTTAACCATTCTTTAGTTTCAACTCCCATTGGACATCTGTCCGAGGGTTTTGCTAAGAGGATCCCCTCGGGATACCTGTCCGAGGGGTTAATGATGAGGGAGGTATCTTCTAACTGTCTTCGGAAACCTATCCGAGAAGTAAGTTTGGAGGTAAGTCTCTTTGATTGTTTTCTCTAACTACCTTCGGAAACCTGTTCGAGGAGTAAGTTGAGAGGTGAGTTATAGTCTC
>NC_081545.1:12321712-12324640 GCF_901000735.1 Corylus avellana | reverse complement strand
TGTCTCTCTCTAACTACCTTCGGAAACCTATCCAAGGAGTAAGTTGAGAGGTGAGTTATATTCTCTTCGACTATATCCTCTAACTACCTTCGGAAACCTGTTCGAGAAGTAAGTTGAGAGTTGAAATACTTCGAGTGTGACAACTTCAGGAGATTTTTATTCGATGAAACAAGACAAAAAGAAAAGAAATAAACAAAATAACAATAAATCTCCTTTACGAAATTACAACTTAAACAAAGTACTTTTTAAGATGCTCGGCGTCCCATGGCTTGGGGAGTGTCTTTCCGTCGGAGTCCTCGAGGTAGTATGCTTCCGTTCTTCAGCAATCGGTCACCTTGTAAGGTCCTTCCCAATTGGGAGCTAACTTGTCCTCGATTGGATCTTTGGTGGCGATGGTAACTTTTCGCAAGACCGAATCTTTGACTTTGAAGCTTCAATGTTTGACCTTCTTGTTGAAATACCGAGCTACTCTCTCCTGGTATGCTGACATGGACACTTGAGCTTGATCTCGCTTCTCCTGTAGCAGATCCAGATGTAGCAGTAAGCCTTCATCATTATTCTCAAGCCGAAAAGTTTCTACTTGGAAGCTGCCCGAGCCCACCTTGGCAGGTATAGCTGCCTCAGTCCCGAAGGCCAGAGCATAGGGAGTTTCCTCGGTTGGAGATCTTCTCGTAGTCCGATAGCCCATAGAACCTCTGGAAAATCTTCCACCCAATCTCGTTTTTGATCACCAAGTTTCTTCTTCAAAGGTTTGAAGATTGACTTGTTAGTCATTTCAACTTGCCTGTTTGCCTATGGATGCCCAGGGGATGAGAAGTAATTTCTTATATGGAGTTTGGCACACCATTCTCTGAATGAATCACAGTCGAATTGCTTTCCTTTGTCCGTGACGAATGCGTGTGGAATGCCGTATCGGCAGATGACATTCTTCCATAAAAATTTCTCTATGCTCTTAGCTGTTATATTCACTAGGGCCTCCACTTCTACCCACTTCATGAAATAATCCACAGCTACCACTGAAAATCGAACACCCCCCTTTCGTCGAGGTAGTGGTCCCACTATATCTACCCCCCATTGCGAGAAGGGCCATGGTGAGGAGACTGAGCTTAATTCCTCTGGGTGTTGCTTGGTAACGTTGGCGAAATGTTGTCATTTGTCGCAATTTTTGACCATCTCTACTGAGTCCTTGGTCATGTTAGGCCAATAGAAGCACGCCCAAACTGCCTTATGTGCCAACATTCTTACGCCTGAACGACTCCCACAAATACCTTCCTGAATCTCACGAAGTATGTAATTACCTTCTTCTTTGGAAACACACTTAAGAAGCGGTAACATGAAACCTCGTTTGTATAAGGTTCCATTTACCACGGTAAATCTAGCAGCCTTTTTCCTTAGCTGGATAGCTGACTTCTTTCCTGCTGGGAGAACCCCTTTTTCTAAATATTCCACCACTTCCTTCTGCCAATCTGGTACTGCCTTGGCTGTTGAGACCGAGACTACCTCGGCTATGGTAGGTTTTCATAGAGTTTGAATTATCTCTTTAGATTCTCCAACAGACTCCTCGGTTGATGCGATCCGAGCAAGATGGTCTGCTCCCTCGTTTTCTTCCCTTGGGATTTTTACGATGTAGAACTTCTTGAAAGAACTCTGCAAGTCTTGTACCTTGACAAGTACAACCTCATTTTATCTCCCTTGGCTTTGAATTCCCGTTGGGATGTGCTCGACAATTACTGGAGAATCGCTTCGTAGCTCAATGAATTCGGCTCCCATCTCTTGAGCTAGGTCAAGTCCAAATATTATCGCCTCGTACTCGGCCTCATTATTGGTAGTTCTAAACTCCAACCTTATGGAGCTGTGTAGCTCTTCTCCTTCTAGGGTGATTAGTATTACCCCAGCTCCACCATGTCTTTTTGTGGATGACCCATCTATATAAACCACCCAAGTTTCATCCCTCGGCCATTGTTCTACATTTGGCAGATTAGTAAGTTATGCCAGAAAGTCTGCCAATGCCTGACCTTTGATGGAGTTCTGAGGAAGGAATTCGATATCAAATTCTCCAAGTTCAATTGCCCAGTTGTCCAGTCTCCCGGATAAGTCTAGTTTGCAAAGCACCTTTCTGAGAGGGTATTTAGTGAGAACCCTTATTGTGTGAGCTTGGTAATATGGCCGAAGTTTCCTTGACACTATGGTAAAAGTGAAGGCAAGCTTTTCCATCAGGCGGTATCTCTCCTCGGCCCCTTTCAATGCTCGGCTGATAAAGTACATAGGTTTCTGTACCCCTTCTTCTCGTATAAGGGCTGCATGTTGTGCCAAATACTACCTAAATTAATAGATAATATTTAGTACGTTTTACTTGCAAGTGCACAAGATCAAACAATTGTATAGTGCAACAAGTACAAGATCGATCCCAAGAGGATTGTTGATTTTGTTTTAGAATTGATAAAAATATCAAATTGTCACTAAATTGATATTGTGAAAAAGAAATAAAAAGATATAAAGATAAATGAAAAGTTAAAGGTAGGGTTTTTATATCCACCACTAATCATACTTAGATAATATAACAATATGCCAATGATCCAATCATATTATGAATACTTAATGTTTGCCAACTTAAGGGTATGGGTGTCTACTCCTTAAGCAATTGATTTCCTTAAACAACGAATTAGGCATGAGTGTCTAATCTAATTCTTTTCTTTCTTAAAGGATTTAGCATGGGTGTCTACTAAGTTGTTATTTAAGAAAACATAAATCTATGAAAATTGACAAACACATGAGGCCTAGGGCATGGGTGTCTACTCCCGGTTCTCCATGTTGATTAACCCAAGAACCCGGTGTGAATTTCTTTTGTTACTCTTACTAAACCCAGGACTCGATCATCCAAATTGATTTAATTAACTAGTCCGTACCACATGCATATAATGGTCAATC
>NC_081545.1:12297877-12321612 GCF_901000735.1 Corylus avellana | reverse complement strand
TTTGTTTGTTTTTATCTGTTTCTTTTGTTTAAAAAAAAAAAAAAAATTGTGCTATGTTGTTGATTGGTCATGAGTTACATCATAACTGTGGTTTGCATGTCATTAGTGTGTTTAACTTTTTGAACACTACATGTCATTAGAAATCAGAGTCCTTTGACTCATTTGGTGGATTAGAGAGACTTCACATGTCTGAGTTGATTATCACAAGCACACTAGCATAAAGTCTGTGAGGTATGAGATTTGGATTGATTAGGGTGTGCCTTACGATTTGTAGGATAAAGTGTTGATGAAACCTTGGCTTGAGGATAGATAAAAAAAAAAAAGAAAAAAAGAAAAAAAAAAAGAAGTGTCATCATCAGTATGAGCTTTTCATTGAGTAACCGGACCTCATGCCTCACTAAGCATTGAGTGTTCGCGTAAAAAGATGAGAAATTCAATTTGGTTGATTGTATGGCTAGTTTGGCTTCGTAGCCTTTTTGACTTGAGTAATTAAGCCTTAGGGATGTTTTACATCTAGTGCCCTAAAACCATCTGCTTTGGGAGTCACTGGCCCAACACTCGTTACATAGATCAATTAGCAAGCTTAAGAGAGCCAAACATTGCACAGCCTACACATAAAAAAAAAAATAAATAAATAATATATTTTTTTAAAAAAAATGCATGTCTTGATCTAAGCCTTTGGTGTTTTCATCTGTGTGAATTCTTATGAATTTTGAGGTACACCAAACTTTGAGAAAAATTGAAGCCTTTTAACTTCGTGTTAGTTTCACTTTGCACCTATTGAAGCTTGTGTTGTCTCAAATTTCCACCTTTGAGTTGAATGATTTGTGGTTGGCTTGATGATTTGATTGTGGTGTTCACTTTGTTAAACCTGCTCATGATGTGAGAACCATGTGTTTGTGTGAAAATTGTGTTTGTCAATGACATAGCGCTGACAATGTTTGTGGGTATCATTCCTGTTAAACCCTCACGAGACTTCACTCGTCCACTAGGGATGCCTAGGGGTTTAAAAGGCTTGTTGCATATGCTAAATGCAATCGTCTCTCTCATGACAGCGGACATATGTTTCTTGCTCTCATTTTGTTTTTCATTTTGTTTTGCTAAGGGACTAGCAAAATTAAGTTTGAGGGTATTTGATGAGTGCCAAATATTTGCATATTCGAACCCCTTAAGTTGCATTTGCTAAGCCTTTTGCTTTATTATTTTCTGACGTTTTGGTTAGTTTTGGTGTTTTAGTGATTTGCAGGCTGTTAAGAGAATTATGCGGCTATAAGGTGATATTTGCAACTCGTTCTGAGGCTTAAGACACTTCATGGAGCATTGGTAGCAAATTGGTATTGAGCGATGATTCGCACTCGACGAGTCCCACTAAAAAGATCATATCTAGAGTTGTATAGCTCGGATTTAGGTGATCTTGGTGTCATTGGAAAGCTAACTCAAAGATCTATAAAGTCATGTTTCACAAGAGAAGGCTAATTCTGACTGGAATTGCACTTGAGCACACTCGCGCTCTACGCAGCAAAATACATGTTGCACGAGTGCGATCGAGCGCACCTAGAGTTCGATCGAGCGCACTCGGCCAACCTAGTAGCGCTGAAATCCTAAAATTAGCTTATAAATATCATTCTCTTTCATTGTAAACGTACGGAGACGCGCCGGGGGCGCCGTTCTTGGTCGTTTTTCTTGTTTTCTAGGTTTTTGTAGCTTAGAACTCGAATTCTTTTGTAAATTTTTAATTTTAATGAAGTAATTTAGTTTCTTTATGATTTCTTTTGTCATGAGAGACTAATTCTTCAACTAAGGTTGAAGATGAAGCCTCGTCATTGATAAACATACATGTCTTGTCGTTTTGTACATACAATGAGACTATTTTATGCAGCAGTTTGATTAAGTTTAATTGATTAAATGTTGGTAATATAGTGTTGTTCAAAAGCCAATTCAACAGTTTAATTAAGTTTAATTGATTAAATGTTGGTAATATACTCATGCTTAATTTAATATTCATTGTGTTTCGTTTGGGGGTACATCGAATGATTGGACATGCAAGACATGTTGTTTGATTTTGCGAGGGGGATTCTGAAAACCTTAGTGCCCTTTTTATCTTTTAATTATTTCATTTTGTTTCAATTTTTGTTTTCAATTTCAAATGCATGACAAACTTCGGAACTAGGTTAAAATAGGATTAGTTTAGATAAGAATTAGTTTTCACGACACAATTCCCTGTGGATTCGACCTCGCACTTGCACACACACTTTATTGCACACGACTCGTGCGCTTGTGAGTACAATGAAATTTGTACATCAGGCGCCTTGTGATGATCATGTTGTGCTATTTAACTTGATTAATACCTACTTGCATGAATTCCTCATATATGTATGCCTGATCAACATGTGCATGTGGTATGGACTTGTTAGTTAGATCAATTTGGATTGCCGAGTCCTGGGTTTAACTTAAGTAACAAAAGAATCTACACCGCGATTCTTGGGTTAATCAACATAGGGAACTGGGAGTATACACCCATGCCCTAGGCCCTGTGTGTGTTTGTCGATTTCCATATAACATATGCTTTTCTAAAGAACAACTTAGTATATACCATGCTAAATCCTTTAGGGAAGAAAAGCATTAGAGAATACACCCATGCCTAACTCGTTGCTTAGGGAAATCAATAGCTTAAGGAGTTAGAGTATAACCCTTAAGTTGGCAAACATTAAATATGCATAACTTGATCAAAGCATTGGCATATTGTTATATTAGATGAATATAATTAGTGGTGGATATCAAAACCCTAGTCCTTTTTAGTTTTTGTTTATCTTTTATTCTATTGAATTCAATCGTGACAATTGAATTTTATCTTTTAATTAAATAGGAATTTACTTCTCAATATAATTTACCAATCCTCGTGGGAATGATCTCGTATTTGCCTACTATACTATTGTTTTGATCTTGTGCACTTGTGAGTTAAAACGTACAATTATTTACCTACTATAATTTAGTACTGAAGTTGCTGTGACCACAAGGGAAAATTCTTCTTATGCAAGGTCGTCAATCTCAAGCCTCAACAATCTTTCCACTTGATCCAGAAATTGAGAGGACAATTCGACAAGGGCATAAAGACAATCTCGACACAGATGAAGAAGAAGTTAATGAAACAATGCAAGAGTTGCCAGAAAATCTGCAACCAGTGCGAAGGCCCATGAAGCAGGCCTTCATCCCAAAGAACCTCAACCAGCCCTCATGAATAGCCTACCAACTGGCGGTACAAGGCAATTACTACATATCCCCACAAATACTAAATGTCTTAACTCACTTCAGAGGCACAGCTATGGAGGATCCAAACTTGCACCTCAGGGAGTTCTTTGATCTCTGCAAGCTTCAACATGTTCAAGGCCTAACTCCAGAGAGGCTCAGCAAGTTCCTAAAGAAGTTCTTCCCAGCTCAAAAGACAAGATAGCTTAGAAGGGAGATTCAATCCTTCCAACAAAGAGATGGAGATCTGTTCTTTGAAGCATGGCACCACTTCAATACACTGCTTCTTAAGTGTCCACATCACAACATGCCTCAAGATGATCAGGTACAAGCTTTTTATAAGGGTTTAAATGATATTAACAAGGGTATTGTTGATTCAGCTTGTGGAGGTGTGCTGATGGAAAAGAACAGTGAGGAAGCCATAAAGCTCTTTGAGACTTTGAGTGAACACTCCCAACAATTCTCATCCAAAGGGAGGCAAGGGGTAAAGAGCAAGGGCATGTATGAAGTAAACACGAGTGGTGGACCCCCAAATCAGATGGCTGTTGTGGAAAGAAAGCTAGATATGATTGCCAAAGCCATGACTTCTCAGAAAGTCTCACCTAGTCAACAAGATATGCAACCTCAAGTATGTGCTTTATGTTCTCATTTTGATCACACTACTGAGACTTGCCCCTTTTACTCATCTACAAATCAAGAGCAAGTGTATTATGTGGGACAAAACAACTATCCTCCCAAGAATAATCCCTACTCCAACAACTACAGTTCAGGGTGGCAAAACCACCCCAATTTCTCAAGAGTAACAGTCAGAATAGTCTGAACCATCAAGGGCAGCAGAGGAACTACCAACAAGCAAGCAAAACAAGCCAAGAATCAAAGCTGAATGACTTGGAAAGTATGGTACGCACCATGGCAACCACACAAAGGGAATTCATGAATGATCAAAGACAAATCAATGCAAAAACCAAGCAAGCTATGCAAAGATTGGAAGTCCAAATGGGGCAAAAGGCTAAGGAGCTGAGTCAAAGGAAACAGGGTGGATTTCCATCCCAAACAATACCCAATCCTGGAACCTCATCTTCAGGACAGAAATAAGAGAATGAAGGAAGAACAACCGTTTGGCTGAAAACATTAAACTTAGCGCTCATGGGAGGCATCCCATAGCATATCCTTTTGTTTTGTTTTGGTTGACTTATGTTTTGTTTATATTTTATTTTGGTGTCTTTAGTATTTTTAGTGTTTGTCATGTTTTTCCATCCTGTTACTGCAATCGATCGTAACCAGCATGCGATCGAGCGCAGGTTTATGATTTCATTGCATTCTGTTAGTGAGATCGGACGCACCATGTGTGCGTTCGAGCACACCTCACCCACACACGCACAGCCTTGCACAAGTGCGATTGAGCGCACCATGCGTGTGATCAAGCGCACTTGGGCAGCATCCCATAGTTATTTTTTTTATTTTATTTAGTTTTGTTTTGTGTGTTTTAAGTTAATCTTTTTAATTATCTTTAGTTTTGTTTCTTTTTATTTGTTTGTGTGTTTTCTTATTTTGCAGGGACAAGTGTCCTTCAATTCAAGTTTGGGGGTGTGCTATGAGCCATGCTTTCCAAGACAATGTCGACCATCTCCCGGGAACACTCTTTCCTTTATTTAGACATTGGGGACAATGTGCCATTTAAGTTTGGGGGTATGGGAGACACTTTACACACACTTTGTCCCAGTTTTATTTTATTTTTATTTGTGAAAAAAATCAAAAAGAAGAAAAAAATATATGCATGTTCATGTTTGTCTTCAAATTTTGGTTGATCTTAAAAATTGTGATTTGATTTCATCAGTGAGCCTAAAATTTTGAACACATGATCTAATAATTGAGTTTTTCATTGGTTACTTGCTTAGGATAGTTGAGAATTCACATGTTTGATCTGATCTTACACAAGCACATTAGTACATAATTTATGAGGTATGACATTAAATCTGATGTGTGTGTTTCTATGTCTTAAGTGAAATTGGATGATTTATTAAATGGATACCTTGGCATATATATATAAAATAAAATTTAAAAAAGAAAAAGAAAAAAAAATGATCATTGATAAGCTTTTCACGGAGTAACTGGACTTCTTGCCTCAAAGCATTGAGTGTTCACGTCAAAAGGTAAGGAATTTTGATTTGGTTAATGTTATGGTTAGTTTGGTTTCGTAGCCTTTTTGACTCGAGTTAGTAGGTCCTTAGGGGTGTCTCTACACCTAATTCCCTAAAACCATCTGGTTTGGGAGTCATTGACTTAACACTTGTTACATGGGTCAATTAGAAAGCTTAAGGGGACCAAACATTGTACAACCTGACAAAAAAAAAAAAAAAAAAAAAAAAAAAAGAAAAAGAAAAAGAAAAGTTATATATATATATATATGCCATTGTTGTTCATTCTAATAGGGATTTCAGTGAACTTTGAGATAGTGAGGCATTGTACATTAGAAATAATTGGAAGCTTCATCTTTATGTGCTAGTTCACTTTACCCTATTTTCAAACTTGCGATGTCTTAGCATGTCTTTTGTAAGTAATTAAATTTTAAAATTCCAATTCGTTGTGAAGATGGGGTTTATCTTTTTAAGCTTGTTAATGAATGAGAATCATGGTTTTGAAGTGATGCTTTAATTTTTGGAATAACATGAACTGTGCATGATGTTTGTGGGTAACATTTGTGGAAAACCCTCACGAGACTTCACTTGTCCACTAGGGAATTCCTAGGGGTTCAAAAGGCTTGTTGCATACACTAAATGCAATCGTACATCCCATGAAAGATGGATTTATCTTTTGATTTTTTGTTTTTCCATTCCTGTTTTTAGTATTGTATTGCTAAGGGACTAGCAATATGTAAGTTTGGGGGTGTGATAAGTGCTCAAATATTCATATTTTCAGCTCTTAAGTTGCATGTTTTAATCCTTTGGTTTTTGATAATTAGGCCATTTTACTTCCTTTTTGTATTTTCTTTGCTTTTGTAGGCTTTTGAAAGAAAATGAAGTAAATCTGGAAGATTTGGGCTCAAAGAGAGAATTTTGGAAAAATTGGAGTTTCTGGTAGTGTGATCGATCGCAGGAGACTGTGATCGATCGCACACGGGTTGCGATCGATCGCACCTGTGCACTGGAGAATTCTAGAAGCTGCGGATAGACTCCCTTTCCTTCCATAATAGGGTTTTCCAACTCCCGATTGTAATAGGATTAAAACCCTACGAAATTCCTTGGTTTACTTGTATAACAAGGACTTCTAAAGCCTATAAATAGACCTCTTAAGTTCTAGGAACAGGTGTGGAGAAAAGAGGCACAAGCTCTGGAAAGGAACTGAAGGCTAAATCAAGAGGAGTTTGGGTATTTTCTCTTCCACCCTTTTTATCTTTATTATGTAGTTTATACTTTATTTAGGGCTAGATTGAAGCCCTAGTTATGTTTAATTAATATTTCAATATTGACGCCTTGTGATGATCATGTTGTGCTATTTAACTTGATTAATACCTGCTTGCATGAATTCCTCATATGTGTATGCCTGATCAACACGTGCAGGTGGTATGGACTTGTTAGTTAGATCAATTTGGATAGCCGAGTCCTGGGTTTAACTTAAGTAACAAAAGAATCCACACCGCGATTCTTGGGTTAATCAACATAGGGAACTGGGAGTATACACCCATGCCTTAGGCCCTGTGTGTGTTTGTCGATTTCCATATAACATATGCTTTTCTAAAGAACAACTTAGTATATACCATGCTAAATCCTTTAAGGAAGAAAAGCGTTAGAGTTTTATTAAATAGGAATTTACTTCTCAATATAATTTATCAATCCTCGTGGGAATGATATTGTATTTGCCTACTATACTATTGTTTTGATCTTGTGCACTTGCGAGTTAAAACGTACAATTATTTACCTATTAATTTAGGTATATTTTTGAACAACAATATCTGTTTTGCATTCAAATTTGCTCATCAATTTGACTTCTCGTCCTCCATTGTATATAATATACTCGCAGGTCAATGGATTGGATGACCGACGTAGAAGGGAGATGGGTGAGAAACTGATAGTGCACTGTAAAGGGCCAAAGGAAACAGCAGTCAAGTATAACAAATATGTGGTTAACGGGAAGTTGTTCCGCACTCTTGCAGTTGATATTGGAAAAAGGACTCAGAACAGTGGCATGTGTGTGCCGAGTACTGATGGTGAAATGTATTACAGGAAGTTAACCCAAATAATTGAGGTTGAGTACTACGATAGGACAAAGTATGTTATGTTCAAGTGTGATTGGGTGGACAACACGAGGGACAGGGGGTACAAGGTTGATGAGTATGACATAATGCTTGTCAATTTCAAAAACCTTATCCACACTGAAGAGAGGACTACGGATGAGCTGTTTGTGATAAATTCACAAGTTAACCAAGTATTTTACGTCGAAGATGAAAGGAACCCAGATTGAGCTTGCATTGTAAGGACTAAATCTAAAGACGTGTATGATGTTGGTCAGGGTCAACAGCCTGACGATTCTAGTGTCAGCTACCACGAGATTGAGCCCCTCCTCTTGAGTACCAATTATGATCATGTTAACTCACCTGATGATGTCGATTATGTTTGACCCGATTTAGAACCAATCGAAGTGTATGTCATTTAATGAAATTGGAGTACACCCTTATCTTTGAATTTTTTTTTTTAAAAAAAAAAGAAATATCTACATTGATTTGTAATTGTTTTTTATGTTAACCATAAAATTTATATGTACAATGAGCAAATGATATATAATTAATTGAGTAACTAGTATAAGTTTAAAATTTTAAATGTGTGATTAGTTTACATATGCTTGTACATATTTACTTATTTTAAATACTAATTCAGTTTGTAATGTATTTTGCAGGGAGATATGTGTTATAGGGGAAAGAGAAGAGCATAGAGGCAACCGACCGCGCAGTTGACATCTGGCGCCCAGGCGTCAGGCTCATCCCCCCAAGCTGATATGGAGCCAGAAGGGTATAGACAAATACTTCCACATCATGTGGAAGGGTAGACCCATGCGGGGCAGGACTTCGGCTTTGGTGGTGACGTTCATGGAGATTCTTAGCGTACTCCGCTAGAGCCGGACACATCTACACCTTTCACGCTCGACTTCATGATGTTCAGCGATCTAGGGATCGTTTCACATGGCTATTTTGAGCGGCACCCGTACCCCACTGGACCACAAGTGGATGATAGTGATGAGACATAGCCCCTCCCCCCTGATAGCAATGTGGGTGATAAGGATGGTGCCGTATAGGACACGCATCCCGATGATGCCGCTACATGCCCATTGGCGGTCAACGAGGTTCAGACGATAAGTAAATATATGTGCTAAAAAATTGTAATATTTTTTTTATTTTATTATGTAGTTAGTTTAAATATGTAACTAACTTGTTTGAATCCTTAATGTATTAGGTGTAGATGAAAATGGTACCACCCGCTACCATATTTTAAGTGTCAAGTCATGTCATAAGTTGTGGGAGATTCCCAATGGGTAGAGGATCGTGTGTGAGTGTAACCCCGGGTGGTAGCCTGTAGGACAAAGCGCTTCTAAATTTAGACGAATGACAGGAGTGTTCGTCAGGAGTAGTAATTATGTACGGATTAGCGATGAGTGGAAGAATGTACTGGAGCGTAGGAAGAAGGATATCTGGAATGCCTTGACGGTATGTTATAATTAAATATTATTGTATTTATGATAGTTATGTGTATATGATTTTGTCAAATATATGCCGTATTGTTAATATAAATATTTGAATTTATACAGAAGCACTTCTATATCCCGCCTGAGTGCGATATTGCGGCTATAAAACGGGACGCTTTCCAAGATATGCGAAACAAGCATAAGACTGGAGCTATGAATTTAAGCAGAGTCTTCACATTAAGTCGAACGATACTATGGCAATAGTGAAGGCTAGGGTAAGGGAACTTACGTTATCCACATACAATAGGACGAACGTGGATATATTATTGGAGAAATAGTGTAGTAAAGAGAATCAAGTAAGTCACATATTTTATTGGGTTTTGTTTAGTTTTATTGAAACGAATGTGTTAGCCTAAAATATTAACAATATTAATTGTGTAGGAATATGCTGCGTATATGAAGGGAATCCGGTCCAAGAACAAAGAGCTTCACTGCACAGGGTCAAAGAGCTTTGCCCAGGCTACACATGGAGAAGTATGTGTGTTTTTTGATCAATATATATATATATATATAATTTATGATGATTATGTTTATGTTTTATTTGTTTATGCAATTCATGAATACGGGGACTCCGCCTACACGAGCGCAGTCTTACATCAATACCACACGTGAAGAAGGATGGCGGATATCCAAATGACTTGGTCAGGGACAGATGTATATGCTACTAATAACCGATATGTCTTCGTTAATATATATTTCTTTTTATTTCAATTTAATATTTCTGATAGCTTCTTTTAATATGTATCCTACAGGAGAGGATGAAGGAGCCACTACCCACTGACCCTGCCAGTACAAGATCTATAACCGAGGGCACCGTACGGTGGGCACCCGACGATGCGTACTCACAAGGGATCGGCAATAAGCCTGAATACGCTGGTCGGGTTTGTCAGGTTCGAACATGTATTCTACCTATGCGTAGCAGCATACACTCCTATTGTAGACCAATCGCACCACGATCACAAAATTTCGGGAGCTCGGGGGTCTCACAAATGATAAAAGCTGCATTTCAAGCTGAAAGGGAGAAGCACAAGGCGGAGATGGATGCGTTGTTCGAGGCATAGCGAGAGCAGGTAGCAAGCTAAAAGGGAGTGGCACAAGGTGGAGATAGCTGCGTTGTTAGATGCACAACGAGAGCTGGTTGCTGCGCAGCTAGCTTAGAAATAGGCTAATATTAACACTATGTATGAGGCTATTGTACAAAAATCTACCTAAATTAATAGGTAAATAATTGTACGTTTTACCTGCTAGTGCACAAGGACAACATAGTAGTATATGGTGCAAGTACAGGATCATTCTCACAAGGATTGCTGAATTTCTGTTTAAAAATAAATTCTTTAAGTAAAACAGAGATTGATTGAGTTGATAATAATAAAGAGGTAGGGCTGTGATATCCACCACTAATTATATTCAACTAATATAACAATATGCCAATGCTTTGATCATGTTATGCATATCTAATATTTGCTAACCTAAGGGCATGGGTGTATACTCCTTAAGCTATAGATTTCCCTAAACAACGAGTTACGCATGGGTGTATACTCTAACTCTTTTCTTTCCTAAAGGATTTAGCATGGTATATACTAAGTTGTTCTTTAGAAAAGCATATGTTCTATGGAAATCGATAAACACACGGGGCCTAGGGCATGGGTGTATACTCCTGGTTCCTCATGTTGATTTACCCAAGAATCGCAGTGTGGATTCTTTTGTTACTTAAGTTAAACACAGGACTTGGTCATCCAAATTAATTTAACTAACTAATCCATACCACATGCACATGTTGATCAGGCACACACATATGAGGAATTCATGCAAGCAGGTATTAATGATGTTAAATAGCACAACAAGATCATCACAAAGGCACCAATATTTGAATATTAATTAAACATAACTACGGCTTCAATCTAGCCCTACTAAGTAAATTAGCTACACATAGAGTTGATGTTAAACATCTTCATAAAATAAAAGAAAAGAAAAGAATAAACCCGAAACTTGAACTTCAAGAGCTCCTCTTTTTCTCCTTCCCCAAGTATATCAATTCTAGAGGCTTAAAGGTCTATTTATAGGTTTTAGAAGTCCTAGACAAAGTAGTAAATCTAGGGATTTTGTAGGTTTTGGAGACCTATTACAATTGGGAGTTGGAAAACCCTAACAAAGAAAGAATGCCAATCTAGCCGCCACTTGATATGTCTCCTGAGCACGGGTGCGCTCGATCGCAGCCCGTGTCGCTCGATCGTAGGTCTGTGATCGATCCTTCTTCTAGCATGCGCTCGATCGCTCTTGGCCTGCTTTATGTTGTGTCCTCTCAGGTACTGCGCTCGATCGCACGTACCCTGTGATTGATCGCAGTGTCAGGGAGCTCCAATTTTCTCCATCTACTCTTTTGAGCCCAAATACTAGTTTTACTTCATTTTCTTCCAAAAGCCTGTAAAAGTATGAAAAACACAAAAAGGAATTAAAATGGCCTAATTAACTAAAACCAAAGGATTAAAACATGCAAGTTAAGGGCTGAAATATGAATATTTTAGCACTTATCACACCCCCAAACTTTCATATTGCTAGTCCCTTAGCAATACAAAACTAAAAAAAAAAAAAAAAACACGAATGGAAAACAGAAAGCAAAAGATAAATCCATCTTTCATGGGATGTACGATTGCATTTAGCGTATACAACAAGCCTTTTAAACCCCTAGGAATTCCCAAGTGGATGAGTGAAGTCTCGTGAGGGTTTTACAGAAATGTTACCCTCAAACATCATGCAAGAGTTCATGTTATTCCAAAAATTAAAGCATCACTTCAAGATCATGATTTTTATTTATAGGCAAGCTTAAAAAGATGAACTCCATCTTCACAATGAATTGGAATGTCAAAGTTCAATTACTTACAAGGACATGCTAAAACATCACAAGTTTGAAATCAATGTAAAGTGAATTAGCACAAAATTATGAGGCTTCCAAATCTTTCCAATATGTAATGTCTCCAAATAACAAAATTCACTAAACTCCCTATTAGAGTGACTCAAGGGCATATTTCTTTTTTCTCTTCTTTTTTTTTTGGTTAGGTTGTGCAATGTTGGTTCCCTTAAGCTTTCTAATTGACCCTTGTAGCGAGTGTTAAGTCAATGACTCCCAAACCAGGTGGTTTTAGGGTATTAGGTGTAGAGACACCCCTAAGGACCTACTAACTCGAGTCAAAAAGGCTACAGAACCAACTAACCATGACATTGATCAAATCCAAATTTTTCACCTTTTGACGTGAACACTCAGTGCTTTGAGGCAAGAAGTCTAGTTACTTAGTGAAAAGCCATCAATGATCATTTATTTCATATTTTCTCTTTTTCTTTTTCTTTTTCTTTTTCTTTTTTTTTCTTGTTTTTTTTTTCAAATATGCCAAAGTGTCATCTACTAAGTCATCCACTTTCATCCAAGATGCAAAAACATACATATCAGACTTCATGTCATACCTCACAAATTATGTGCTAATGTGCTTGAGTACTTAAATCAAACATGTGATTTTTCAACTATCCTAACAAGTAATCAAACTAACAAATTCACTCATCAGATCACGTGTTCAAAATTTTAAGCTCACTGATGAATTCAAGCCATCATTCTTTTAGATCAACTTTTAAAATTTTAGAGCAAACAAGAACATGCATAAACTTTTTTTCTTTTTTTTCTCTTTCAAATAAACAAACAATACACAAAACAAATAACATGAAATTTGGACAAAGTGTGTGTGAACATGTGTGCCCATACCCCCAAACTTAAATGACACATTGTCCCAATGTGTCTAAGTAAAGGAAAGAATGTACCTGAGAGATGGTAGATGTGAATTTGGAAAGCATGGCTCATAGCACACCCCCAAACTTGAAGTGAAGCACACTTGTCCCTGCAAAATAATAAAACACACAAACAAGTAAAAAGGAACTAAAACTAAATAAAAATTGAACAAAGCTAAATAAGAAGATAACTATGGGATGCTGCCCAAGTGCGCTCGATCGCACACGTGGTGCTTTCGATCGCACTAACAAGGTTTGTTAACCCAACAAATGGAGACCTGCGCTCGATCACACACTGGGTACGATCGATAGCAGTAACAGAAAGGAAAAACATGATAAAACACTAAGAAAACTAGAAACACCAAAATAACTGACAAATAAAAACAAAACATAAGTAAAACAAAACAAAACAAAAGGATATGTTATGGGGTGCCTCCCATGAGCGCTAAGTTTTACGTCTTCAGCTAGATAGTGGTCCCCTCTTAGTGTTGTCTAGAAGTAGACGCTCCAGGTGGTGGTGGTAACCGGCTTAGGATGGACCACATCAAGTCTTCCATGGCAGCTAAGTGTTGATCCATGAGGACCTTATCTTCCCGAGCCTCCCTTCTTTGGTCAGCTAGCTCTCTCCGAAGGCCTGCCATTTGTTCACAAAGGGATCGGTATTGGATGGCTCGAACGTCAATTGAGGTGGTGGTGGTAACCAGCTTAGGATGGACCACAGCAAGTCTTCCATGACAGCTAAGCGTTGATCCATGAGGACCTTATCTTCCCGAGCCTCCCTTCTTTGGTCAGCTAGCTCTCTCCGAAGGCCTGCCATTTGTTCACAAAGGGATCGGTATTGGATGGCTCGAACGTCAATTGAGGTGGTGGTGGTAACCAGCTTAGGATGGACCACATCAAGTCTTCCATGGACAGCTAAGCGTTGATCCATGAGGACCTTATCTTTCCCGAGCCTCCCTTCTTTGGTCAGCTAGCTCTCTCCGAAGGCCTGCCATTTGTTCACAAAGGGATCGGTATTGGATGGCTCGAACGTCAATTGAGGCCTCCTCCTCATCATCTGCTACCGGTTCAGCTGCCGGTTCATCTACGGCCATTGGCTCGGCCTCATCCGCCTCTTCCCCAACTGTTGGAGGTGCTCGGGGCATATGGGAGCAGCTCTTGTTCCATTGACGAATGCCATATTTTGGAGTGGTGGTGACTGGTTCATCAGCTGCGGTGCCCTTGATGCCCTTTTTCTGCAGAATGTACGTGATCAAGTAGGGGAAAGGCAATCCCCATGAATGTGTGGACTCTGCTCCCCCAATGTGCACGCCATTCCAAAATTTATGGATTTGGTTCCAAATGATGTCGGGAATGGAGTACCAAGCATCCTTATGGAAGGCGTAAAGAGTTTGGAGAAATTGATCACGCCTTTGAGTTTTGTGTCCCAAGGGGAAGGCATTTTGGTGCAAAACGGAATCCACAAACCACAACCGTTGAGGTAGCTTGGACCAACTGCCGGCATTATGGTGGGCATCCGCATAATTCCCCTGGCACATATCCTCAATGATTTCCACCACATAGTATCGGGGCAGTTGCTCGGCAAGATTTGTAGTTTCTGGAGGATGCTCATCATTGCACTACAAGGTTGCGGCTATGTCAACCCTAGTTACATGAATAATTTGGCCTTGCACTTTTGAGGAGAGAGCAGCCTAGTTGTCACAGTCATGGGAAACCTTGGCGTAAAATTCAACGACCAACTTCTGGTAGGCAGTAGAGGTAACTGGTTTGAAGAGCTTCTTGAGTCCCCTTCGCCTAAACTCGGCGACCGCCCATTGAGTCGCCTTATGTTTTTGAAAGCCTTCTCTTATGGCGAAGGTGGTTTCAAACAGCAGCTCCCGCTCCTCAAAAGTGGGTGGGGGAGAGATGGCTTGGGCCTCGGACCCCCAGGATGATGAAGCACGAGATCTAGGCATTGACTGGGGACTTTTGTCAAACAGGTGGTGTGCACTTTTGATGACCACAAAAACAAACACGGGCCAAAGATCCCCAAAACTCCCTGCAAATACAAGAAAATCCCAACACAGAAGCAATGTGGGTGGATGAGCACCTACAGTTGCAATAAAATGGAAGAAATTTGGAGGTTGGTTGAGTGTTCGGAGATGGGGTGTTAATGGGATGTATGAAGAAGTTGTGGTGGAAAAATGGTGGTATGGTGGCCGGAGAAGTGACTTATGTGGTGATGGTGTAAAGGATTTGGTGAAAACTAGGAGAAAAATGGGAGGAGGAAGAGTGCCGGAGGTGGGGAGTTTGGGAGAACCTGTACGGCGTCGGGAGAATAGTTGTGGGCCATGGGAAAAAGTGACCTAAAATAGGTCGCAGGCCCTGCTGTCCGAGTGCACTCGATCGTACACTTGGTGCGCTCGATCACATTCGGCCAGAAATATGTGTATGGGTCAGGTGCGAGCCACCTTTTGGTTACTGCGCTCGATCGCATACTTGTTGCGATCGATCGTAGTAACAGAATGTAATTTTTATTTTTTTATTTTTTTATTTTTTTTTTGAAAACAAACAAAAGAAAAGTAAAGTAAAGGTCAATGATCAAAACGAAACATAAAGGATAATTGAGACATATGTGAAGTAAAGAAAGTAAGATGAAGAAAACAAGAGGGAAAATGTTACTGCTTTCAGTGGCTTCAGTACCAATGTTATGAGTAGATGCGCTTGAGGTTCTTGCCTGCTCAAACGCGTCAACTTGTAACTATGAAGCTCCTAGTGTGAAGAGCTACACTTGAGCTCTTCGGAATTTGGCTCAAGTGCCCTTGTAGAAGCAGGACCTCTTAGAATTGTGACTGCCTTTAGCTACTGGTGACTCCCTGGGTTAGGTATTCTTTGAGCTGGAAATTCTCCCTGCTTCCTCTCACTCATCTCCTTTGCCATCTGACCCATTTGCACTTTCAGTTTTTGTATGGCTTGCTCAATCTTTGTATTGACTTGTTTTTGATCGGCCATGAATTGTTGTTGTGAAGTCACTAGGTTGTGTATCATATTTTCCAGTTGGTTCATCTTTGGTTCTTGAGTTGGTTGGCTTGCTTGTTAAGGCCCTTTCAGCTGTCCTTGATTATTGCTCCAAGAGAAATGTGGATGGTTGCGCCATCCTGGATTATAAGTATTGGAGTATGGGTTGTTCTTGTGGGGATAATTGTTTTGTCCCACAAAATTCACGTCTTCTTGTGTTGCAAAAGGACACGTCTCAGTGGTGTGATCTAAATGGGAACAGATAGCACATACCTGGATTGGTGTGTCCTGTTGCAGAGGTGAGATTTTCTTAATAGTCATGGCCTTGACAAGCATATCTAATTTCTTTTCTACCGCAGCCAACTAATTGGTTGATCCCCTACTAAGGTTTACTTCATACATGCCCTTGCTCTTAATTCCTCTTCTTCCCCTTGAGCAGAATTGTTGTGAGTGCTCACTTAATGTCTCGAAAAGTTCCATAGCTTCCTCACTACTCTTCTCCATAAGTGTTCCTCCACAAGCTGAATCAACCATCCCTTTGTTAGTATCATCTAATCCTTCGTAGAAAATTTGTACCTGGTCATC
This sequence comes from Corylus avellana, assembly GCF_901000735.1. NCBI lineage: Eukaryota > Viridiplantae > Streptophyta > Magnoliopsida > Fagales > Betulaceae > Corylus > Corylus avellana. Next base: position 12,305,274 of record NC_081545.1, on the reverse strand, counting down.
TTGAGGGATGTTGTTGTAGTGTCCCAGAATTTTCAAAGCTATTTAAATAGATTATTTTGATAATGATGTTATTTTAATATCCATTGTAGCTAAGGATTTTAATTATTGGGAAATTTATGAGAGTGGTAATTAGAGAATGGTAATTGGTGAAATAATAGGATAGTAAATGGTAGGTATAAGGATGGTAGAATAAGAAGGTAGAATAGTATAGGTAGAATAGTATAGGGTTGGTAGAATAGTATAGGGTTGGTAGAATAGTATAGGGTTGGTGAAATAGTATAGGGTTGGTGAAATAGTATAGGGTTGGTGGAATAGTATAGGGTTGGTGAAATAGTATTTGATTTTCTCCTATAAATAGAGCTCTTCTCCTTCACAATTTTCACCACTCATCTCCTCTCCCATCTCTTGCATATATTCTTCTTTCTTCCGCTTTTTACTCGGTCTTTCTTCTTTCTAAGAGTGTTTACTCAGAACAGAGAGAGAAAGGGCGAGACCAAGCGCTACAAGAAAGAAAGAACACAAGAGATAGCGGACTTTAGAAATTAGTTTCAAAAGATATACTAGTGGTGTTAGTCATATTGGAGCAACTAGATTCCTTCATACCACTTTTAGCTTCAGTCTAGAGGTAAGTAAATTCACTACCCCTTCTAAAGTTACTTCATGTCATGCTATTTATTCATTCTTTAGTAAATTGTAAATGATTATTTTATTTACGTATTATGAAGTTATGTTGCATGCATGAAGGATTTCTAAAGGAATTATCTAGAAAGTTTCTATTTCTTTAAACGCTTTCTAAGTACAACAAGTTTATATTTGAAAAGGTTTCCATTTTGAGAAAAGAAAGTTGAGAAATGATGATGATTATAAGAAAGAAAAAAAAAGATGATAAACCCTCCTACATGTTGCCCTAAGATGCATCAAAAGAAGTACAAAGAAAAGTACAAGAGATGAGATAAATGTTTATGAAATGAGGGCACATGTATGGAGGAGAGTATTTTGGCCCCAAGATAAGATAAGATGAGAGTTCGGTACCGATACTCGGATGGAGGCGAAACCACTGAAGGAGGCTATGCCAGAAGGTGGTATTCCATCAACTAGACCGTTGAGTGCACCAAGAAAGAGTTAATTGACGGTCGGGCATGGCTGTGGCCACAGTTCAGTGCCATGGTCACAAGGACCCGCAACCCTCGTGCACAGGGGTAATAGTGTACATGGGCCCTATTATAAAAAAATGATACTATATTTTCAACGATGATATGCTATGATGATTTACAAAGATTATTTATAATGATGCATTATGATGATGATTTATAAAGATGATTTACAACGATGATCTATTACTAGATGTAATAGTATGTATATGTTACGGGAGATGCAACCGTACATACAGATATTATTATGGCTAGAATTATATTTATTTGCGAAAATGATTTTCAAAACTGAGAACAAGGAGTAAAACTATTTATGGTTGTGGATTTTACTTGCTGGGCCCCCTTTGGGCTCATTCAGTTTTATTTCTTGTTTTCAGGTAGAAAGGATGCTGGAATAGGAGGCCGGAATGGGGTGGGAATAATTATTAATTTTCAAAGTCTTTTCATATAAGTTATTGTAATGATATGATATTCCGCAACTAAAGTTTAATGTTTTCTAATTCCGCTTGTAATAAAATCCCTTGAAAAAAAATGTTTTACGCATTTATTGTATCTTTTAAAATCAAGTACTCTGATAGACCTTATAGATCTTTGCAAGAATTTTGTTGAAAAAGAAGAAAAGTAGCAAACTCGGCCTTAACAAGCTGGGGATGTTACAGTTGTGGTGTGAGCACTTTAGAAGCAAGGAATTGAAATGGTCCCAGGCCTCAAAGAACAAATCTCCATCTTATTGTTGGAACATTTGAAGTTCCCTTTTAAGTTGTTTTGTCTTCTAGACTGGGAAAAATCTCTTCAGAAACTTGGTGGTCAATTCTTCCCAAGTATGAATGGACTCTGCAGGCAAGGAATTGTACCACAATTTAGTATTATCTTTCAAGGAAAAAGGAAAGAGAACTAACCTGAGTCTCTCTGGAGTTAGGCCTTGGACATGCTGCAACTTGTATAAGTCAAAGAATTCCTTAAGATGCAAGTTGGGATCCTCAGTAGCTGTGCCTCTGAAATGAGTCAATGCATTGAGGATTTGGGGAGAGATATAATAGCTGCCATCCACCTCTGGTTGATATGCTATGCAAGAGGGTTGATGGAGGTTTGCTGGAACATATGCCTGCTTCATTGGTCTCCTCACTTGTGGTAGATTTGCCTCTAATGGTCTTGGCCCAATTGGATTCTCTTGCAAATCTTCCATCTCAATTTGTTCTTCTCCTTCTTTGTCTCTAGGTCATTGTCGAATTGTCCGCTCAATTTCAAGATCGAGTGGTAGAACGATTGAGGCTTGAGATCGACGACCTTGTATTAACTGAATTACTTCTTTAGTTAGGCAACTTCAGTACTGCTGGTCCGGATGCTCCCTGGAACTGTGCTCGATTGTAGCTTGGTGCATTTGATCGCAGTGCGCTCGATCACACTTGACTGACGATTGACCACAATCACAGAATGCCTATCTGCAACCTGAAACAGAAAACAAAAAAAAATTAGGGATAACGAAAAATAATTTTGATTTTTGCTCACAACTAAATTAAAAATTGAAAATCAAAATAACAAAGCTAAAGGAAAATAATTTTTAAACAAAATTCACCCCAATCCCTGGCAACAGGGCCAAAAACTTGTTGTGGAAAAATCTACCAAATTTAATAGGTAAATAATTCTATGTTTTACCTACAAGTGCACAAGGTCAACATAGTAGTATATGGTGCAAGTACAGGATCATTCCCACGACGATTGCTAAATTTCTATTTAAAAATAAATTCTTTAAGTAAAACAGAGATTGATTGAGTTTATAAATAATAAAGAGGTAGGGCTAGGATATTCACCACTAATTATATTCAACTAATATAACAATATGCCAATGCTTTGATCATGTTATGCATATCTAATGTTTGCCAACCTAAGGGCATGGGTGTATTCTCCTTAAGTTATAGATTTCCCTAAGCAACGAGTTAGGCATAGATGTATATTCTAACCCTTTTCTTTCCTAAAGGATTTAGCATGATATATACCAAGTAGTTCTTTAGAAAAGCATATGTTCTATGGAAATCGGCAAACACACGGGGCCTAGGGAATGGGTGTATACTCCCGGTTCCCCATGTTGATTAACCCAAGAATCGTGGTGTGGATTCTTTTGTTACTTAAGTTAAACCCAGGACTCGGTCATCCAAATTAATCTAACTAACTAGTCCATACCACATGCACATATTGATGAGGCATACACATATGAGGAATTCATGCAAGCAGGTATTAATCAAGTTAAATAGCACAACAAGATCATCACAAAGGCGCCAATATTGAAATATTAATTAAACATAACTAGGGCTTCAATCTAGCCCTACTAAGTAAATTAGCTACACATAGAGTTGATGTTAAACATCTTCATAAAATGAAATAAAAGAAAAGAAAAGAAAAGAATAAACCCGAAACTTGAACTTCAAGAGCTCCTCTTCTTCTCCTTCCCCAAGCATATCAATTCTAGAGGCTTAAGGGTCTATTTATAGGTTTTAGAAGTTCTAGACAAAGTAGTAAACCTAGGGATTTCATAGGGTTTGGAGACCTATTACAATTGGGAGTTGGAAAACCCTAATATGGAAAGAATGCCAATCTAGCCGCCACTTGATATGTCTCCTGCGCACGGGTGCGCTCGATCGCAGGTTTGCGATCGATCCTTCTTCTGGCATGCGCTCGATCACTCCTGGCCTGCTTTATGTTGTGTCCTCTCGGGTACTGCGCTCGATCGCAGGTATCCTGCGATTGATCTCAGTGTCAAAGAGCTCCAATTTTCTCCATCTTCTCTTTTGAGCCCAAATCACTTAGTTTTACTTCATTTTCTTCCAAAAGCCTGTAAAAGTATGAAAAACACAAAAAGGAATTAAAATGGCCTAATTAACTAAAACCAAAGGATTAAAACATGCAAGTTAAGGGCTAAAAATATGAATATTTTAGCACTTATCAGAGGCACGTTTTCATCAACTTGAGTCCATGATGCAATCGAGGTCCGCGTTCGAGATGACTTGAGTTAAGGATGTGCCAGACAAAGAGTCCCTAGCCCGTTTGGTGGTGAGATCGTTGGTGGCGAGTGGATCAGGTAATAAAATTTTTTTGGTTTGGGTTTTCTTGAATATATATACTATACATACGAATTGGTATATATATATATATATATATCCTGATCCGCTCCCCACCGACGATCTCACCACCAAACGGGCTGGGGACTCTTTGTCTGGCACATCCTTAACTCAAGTCATATTGGACGCGGACCTCAATTGCATCATGGACTCAAGTTGACGAAAACATGCCTTATACATAGTGTTAATATTATATATATAAATTGACACTCTTGTTGCAATTTTTTTTTTCTTCATTGTTTTAGTTATACATTTGATTGCTTTTAATATTGTTTTTGATTTTCTTATTGTTGATGATGACCCTGATGATGTTTGTTATTATTTCTACTAGTAAACTTTAGTATTGTTTTTGCATCTAATTTTAGAAGGATATTATTTTTAGTCGGAATATATATAGATACATATTGCATTGATGATGCTTGTTATTATTTGTAGTTAGTGCATTGTTGGTTGTATTATAGTAATGTCATTTTGGTTAGTATATATGTTAAAGTTGTTATGTTGCCCTTTTTTGTGTTTGGCTTAGGATCCTGATAAGAAGGGTACGTATTGCTTCCTGATTAATTGTTTTATCATTTCTAGGTAATGCGGGGTGGTCGGAGAATCATGAGGAAGCTATTGACCTAGATTGAGCATTGTTTGTCAGTTTGTAGTTGGTAAACCTATAAATATTTTGTTCTTGTTTTGTTGATGTTTAACATTACATGTAATTATGTTTATATTCGTGGTAACATATATAGTTTGGTTGTCTATGATTGACGTAGAAATTGCATGTTTGTGATACTTGATGGAATTTGCATGTTTATGATTAATGTGGGAGTTCATATAATAAGTAGTAAGTATTTTTTGATGGATGATTAATGAATACTTCATTTAGGGTTTAAGGTACATGGTAGTTCGTTACATCAGGTATTTTTGGTGGATGATTAACGTGACAGTTTGTTCCATCAAGTATCGTTTCATGAATATATAGTTTGTTAAATGAGTATTAGGTCAATTCCAAAATTATGCAACAAAAAATATTGTTTTTGATGTTCTAACTATTGATGTTGATGATGATGATAAGGTTTGCATGTTATTATTTCTATTATTGCACTTTAGTATTGTTTTTGCTTCTAGCTAGTTTTGTTATGTTATTATTGTTCCTATACACTTTGTAAGAGATAAATATTGCATTGATGATGTTTATTATTATTTCTAGTGGAAGCATTTTTTGTTTTATTATTAATGTTCCTATACACTTTGTAAGAGATACATATTGCATTGATGATGTTTGTTATTATTTCTAGTGAAAGCATTTTTGGTTTTATTATTATTGTTCCTGTACACTTTGTAATAGATAAATATTGTATTGATGATGTTTGTTACTATTTCTAGTGGAAGCTTTTTTTGTTTTATTATAATAATTAATGTCATTTTGGTTAGTATATAGTTAGAGTTGTTATGGTGCCCTTTTTTGTGTTTGGCTTAGGATTTTTATAAGAAGGGTACGTATTTGGTGCTGATTGTTTGTTTTATCATTTTTAGATAATGCGGAGAGGTCGTACACAATGAGGAACCTATTGCCATGTAATCAGCTTTGTCTGTCAGTTTGTAGTTGATAAACTTATAAATATTTTGTTCTTCTTTTGTTGATGTTTACCATTACATATAATTATGTCTAGATTCGGGGTAACAGATATAGTGTTGTTTGTATACAAAATGCATGTTTGTCATACTTGATGGAGTTTGTAATACTTGCATGTTTGTGATTACTATGGAGGTTCATTTTTTATAGATGATTAATGAAAAATTCGTTTAGGATTTAACAAATTTTTGATGGATGGTTCATTTTTGATGGATGATTAATGTCGTTTCATTAATATATAGTTCATTAAATGTGTATTAGGTTAACTCCAAAATATCCTATAATTTGGCCTTTCAAACAAATGTGAAAGGCCTTTCAAAATTGGCTTTCCAAACAAATTGGCCCTCCAAACAAAAAATCAATAGTAAATTCAACAAACAAATGAAGAAAAAAAAAATGAGTTAATTTTCTGACGTGGGAGAAGTCCCACGTCAGAAAAGTTTCTGACATGGAAGATTTGCCACGCTAGAATTTTCTGACGTGGGACTTCTTCCACGTCAGAAAAGTGTACCACGTTAAAAAATTTTCTGACGTCGCACTATAAGCATGTCAAAATTTTTTGACATGCTACTATTTGCCATGTCAAAAAATTTTCTGATGTAGGGCTTCTCCCATGTCAGAAAAGTTTCTGACGTGGTAAACAGTAGCAATACACGTCAGTAAAACAAATGTATTGACTCATATATTTCTGACATTCAACACATATCAAAAATGTCATATTAGAAAAAAAATTTTGACATGTCAAATACCATGACACGTCAAAATACTCAAGCAAGGAAAAAATTGTTTTTTTTTTTTTTGTAGCGTGCATTGAATGTACCTGCAAGGAAGGAGAGTGCGTAATCATGGGATGTGCATTTAATCCGCCATGCATGCATGTCCATTAAAACCTGCCGACAGTTGATATGTTTCTTTTTTCTCAATATAAATACCGTGAGATATTTATTAGGGTAAAGTCCACATACCCCCCTCAAACTACCATCCAATTGACAATGTTCCCCCCAAACTTTCAATTGTGACAATGTCCCTTCCAAACTACCAAAACATTGTCAATGTCCCCCCCAAGGCTAGCAATAAGACAAAAATGTCCCTATAGATTTCTCAATAAGACAAAAATATCCCTATAAATTAAAAAACAAAAAAAAATTGATTCTTTTTTAAAAACGAAAAATTTTAATTTAAAAAAAAACAATTTTTTTAAACAAAAATTTTTATTTTTTTTTAAAAAGGAAATTTTTATTTTTTAAAAAAACTATTTTTTTTTATTTAGTTTTAAAAAACAAAAAATTTCATTTTATTAAACGAAAATTTTATTTTTTTAAACATAAATTTTTATTTAAATAAAATTATAAAACAAAAATAAAATAAAAAAACGAAAATTTTCAATTTTTATAAAAAAAAAATCGAATTTTTTTTTAATTTTTTTCTTATAAAATTGATTTTTTAAAAAAAAAAAAGAAAAAATTGGCCAAGTTTGGATTTTTTTTTTTTTTTTTTTTGTTT
>NC_081545.1:12284950-12297802 GCF_901000735.1 Corylus avellana | reverse complement strand
GGGGGGACATTGTCACAATTGAAAGTTTGGGGGGGACATTGTCAATTGGGTGGTAGTTTGAGGGGGTTATGTGAACTTTTCCCTATTTATTATATTAAAAGGCGACGTTCATGTAAATCTACTCAGAGTCCGTTAGTCAATAAAGAGTTTTATTCCATTATGATAAAGGACAAAAATTCTTGGTAATTTGATTCTAAGGGAAGAGGTTTAGACAATTTGATTATAATAAATTAAGAAATTTAGTTAGATTAATTTAAGGTTTGGTTTGTATTAGAAATTAATCATATTTATATGAAGTTTTATAAAAAAAAAAAAAAAAAAAAAAAAAATGCCTTATACTTGAATCAAATAATTAAGAAAAAATGTAACCAAAAAGATTTTACTTGTAGTTGTATGTGGGACATTGGTCTAACCATGTAATTTCTGTATTATTTTTTTGTTTACTTTTATCTCTTTATTTCATTATGAAATTCTATTCTTTTTTTTTTTTTTCTAATTATTATGAAATTCTATATGATATCCCTAAAACTCATCCTATGCCTTTTTTTGATCTAGGTTTTCTCATTCCTTTCACATCTTTAATTACCCACAACCAAAATCTACAGTCTCAAACATTGGACTTCTTTATACCTACTAAACAAATATATAAGCAATCATCTTTTTCTCTAAAAATATTCATTTTTAACTGATTACTTTTAACTGAGTACACCATTAAAATTGTTGAAATAACATTATCTTTAAATAATGAATATGAATCTTTTGCAATTATTTTCGAAGGAATCAATAGAAAATTATAAAACAAAAATATTCATTTTTACATAATGGACTTCTTCAAATAGCAATTAAACCAATAACTAGGCAAGGATTAAATACAAGTGTTTTATTATGTTTACGAGATGGCCGCATGCATTATAATTTTCATGACTCATAATTGGGAATGATAGAATCAAGTTTGTATGAACGACTTGTTTATTTTAATTGTTATCCAAATTATTCTTTATCATTAATTTTTTGCATGCAATATTAGAATTAAATGTTAAAACAAATGGTTATAATATCATGTTCAGGTCTCAACCTTTTCACAACTGTGTATAGAATTTATAAAGGTGTACAAGTGGTTGCAGTTAGCGATTATTGCCTCTAATCGTTAACTGTTACTACTTTAGGCGGTTATTGAATGTTTAAAATTGCAACAGCTCTACATTAGCTAGGCAGCTAGCTGTTTTAAAATAATCAACAGTTAGCAGTTATTGAATCTCATAACTACACCGCATAACAACTTTTTAGAAATGTGCCTATTTTGGTGTTTTAAGCCTTCCATTGACCTCTTTGTCTATTTAGATAGTTTTAGGCTTATTTTAAATAACCAGAAAGCTACAAAATGTAACAAAGCTTAAGAATTTTATCAATCAAACCTCAAACTTTGTATATTTCTTTTCTTTCGGTAGAACTTTTTTTGGGCGATGAAATTAGATACAAGAAGCGATGTACAAAGAGAAGAAAGAACACTAAACTCCAGTGCCAAATCATTTTTTTCTTCAAGGTAGTACTAAAACACTAAACAACTAACAAGAACCCTTACAATGACAACACTTGTGCCAATTCTCGATGGTCTCTTTAAGCATACTAATTTCAACAATTAAAAATCTACTACGTAGAAGTTGCATGAAAAATATCTAATATTTTGTCTATCATGCCAGACAAACTCAAATAAGTATGAACATTAGGAAATCACATCGAAGTTGCAAGAACAATGCATATACTAATAAAAATAATAATAATAATACATTGTATATTATTGTTATCATTATTATTTTATATAGAATATATATAAAGGTAGGCAGTTAGTGGTTTTTAACCGCATTTACCTACCACTAAAACTGAGCATCTGAGGTTAGTGATTATTAGGCGACTAATAACTACTCACTTATACACCCCTAAAATTTATTATACATTAATGAAAATCACAATGGAACCCAAGCCTTAGTTACTGGCCAAAGAGGTCAAACACTTTTATTACAAAGTAGTACCGAAAATTCTAGCATTAGAGTACTAAAACAAATAATTGGAATCAAATTAGTTTAATTACCTAATCAATGGACAATAGAACCAATTATTCCCCCACGTAAAATTGATAATAATGCATATGAAGATTTGAATTATATTGCACAAAAATTAGATTGCATTGTTAGTATATCTTTAGAAAATCAGTTTCAGAATTATCTACTAAAAATTCTACTCTTCTATTCCGCATTCTAATTGGTTTCTGCGGTTGGGGACGCTACCGCTTCAAGACCCACCAAGTGTCGTCTTCCCATAAACCATATGGCCTATGAGACTGAGTATGCCATAGGGTTCCGATTAGTTCCCATGGTGTGCACTTATTACGTTTAATGCAATAAGACCCATGTCACTTCTTTGAGTTGGCTTGTGACCTACACATTGCCGCGGTGTCATAATTCCATCTTTCTTTCACTGATTGTTCAAATATACGCATTACTCATAGGTTTCATCAACATTATAACTTTTTCACTTTTTATATTACATTATTTATTTTTTATTAATATTTAAATAAAAAAATCACTACAAAACAAAATTTTTTCACTTTTCATACCACTTTTTACTTTTTTATACAAAACATTCTTACTTTTTTTTTTTTTTTTTTTTTTTTTTCACATTAATCTATATCAACTACAGTGTCTAAGCCAACTTCTTTACCAAACACCCCATAGTGAGTGAATTGGGCCTTTGCTGCCGACCCGATCCCTAATAATTATCCCCCGATTTCCATGGCCGTCATGCTTGCCTGCATGACCAAGCCTTGGAAATTTGTAACAAGTTGGCAACTTGAAAAAAAATACATGATCAAATACAAACAAATCAATAGAGAAACCCAATCTGGATAGATGTCTAGCACCTCATTGCTTCGAAGGGAGACCTCAAAATAGAATGTCGAGCGGAAATGTTGGTAGGAAGCTGATGGCGGCCCCGGATATGGAGTTCTAATAAGAGACCACTATTAAACTTGTTGAAACAAGTGACTCATATTCTACTACTGATCCATTGGGTATAATTAGTTTATGTGGGCCTAGGGACAAATAAGTTTTGGGGGGTATTTTGGGGTTTTCCAAAGTACTTATAATTAGGGTTTTCCTATAAATATGTTATGTTGTAACCCTAAATCATTGAATAGAAAAATATAGCCGCACTCTCTCCTGTAGACGTAGGCACATTGCCGAACCACGTAAATCTGTGTCTCAACTCTCTCTTGATCTCACTATTTTTGATTCTGTATTATTTATCATTATTGCGCACGGTAACAACAATTGGTATCAGAGCCGGATTATACGATGGCTGGGATTGCCACATCTTCTATGAAATTCGACTTGATGAAGTTCAATGGATTCGGTACTTTCGGGTTATGGCAGAAACGTGTCAAGGATTTGTTGGTGCAACAAGGGATGGTGAAGGCATTATATGGGATGAAACCAGAAGAGATGGCAGACATAGATTGGAAGGAACTTGAGGCAAAAGCGGTGGCTATTATTCGGCTTTGTCAAGGAGATGATGTGATGTATCATGTCATGGACGAAGAATCTCCAGCAGCAGTTTGATTGAAACTGGAAAGTTTATATGTCAAAGTCGTCGACGAACAAGCTCTATCTAATGCAGCGGTTGTACGGCTTGAAGATGGCGAAGGGCTCGGATCTGAGCCAACACATCAACCCATTCAATCAGATAATCGGAGATCTGAAGAGGGTTGACGTGAAGTTCGAAGATGAAGACAAGGCGTTGATGCTATTGAATTCACTCACAACTTCTCCTACATATGAGAATTTGGTTACAACTCTGTCATGGGGGAAAGAGTCCTTGGAGTTAGAGGACGTTACAGGAGCCCTGTTGGCTTTTCATCAGAGGAAGAAAATCAATGATGAAAGTTCTCAAGGAGAAGGGCTAGTTGTAAAGGGTAACCAAGAGCATGGAAGAAGCATTAACAAGGGTGAATCGAATGGCAAGAATTCTCGGTCAAAGTCCAGGAGGAGGAAGGACATCATCTGTTATAAGTGCAGAAAGAAAGGGCACATGAAGCGGGATTGTCCAGACTGAAAGAAGAAAAAGGACGATGTGAATGAAGGTTCCTCAAAATCTGCGAACGTTGTGGAAGACAATTCAGACGATGCTGATGGTGATATACTTTCTGTTGCATCAAATTCAGAGCATCCTGTGGATTCTTGGATTCTGGACTCAGCATGCTTGTTTCACATGACGTCCAACAGAGATTGGTTTGACACCTACAGGTCAGTTAATTCTAGTATAGTTACTATGAGTAATGGTGCACATTGTAAAATTACTGGCATAGGTAATATCAGGATTAAGATGTTTGATGGTGTGATTATAACGCTATGTGATGTTAGACATGTACCAGAAGTGGAAAAGAATCTGATTTCATTAAGAACCTTAGACTCAAACGGTTATGGTTATAAGTTTGAAGGTGGAGTAATGAAGGTGACTAAGGGTGCGATGGTAGTGATGAAGGGGCTGAAAAGTTCAAAGAATATCTATAAACTGTTAGGAAGTACAGTTATAGGTGGAGTCGCCTCTGTAGAGTCTGAGTCTAATTGTACTATTTTGTGGCATATGCGGTTGGGTCATATGAGTGAGCGGGGCATATTGGAGCTTCATAAGAGAAATTTGTTGAAGGGTGTTAAAATGTACAAGCTTGAATTCTATAAATTCTGTGTTTTGGGAAAGCAGAATCGAGTATAATTCAAGACAACCATACATAAGACAAAGGTCATTCTCAACTATGTTCATTCTGATGTTTGGGGACTAGTGAGGACGGCGTCACGGGGAGGACATATGTATTTCGTGATCTTTATTGATGATTTTTCCATAAAGGTTTGAGTGTACTTCATGCAGCACAAATCAGAAACGTTTGCCAAGTTCAAATTGTGGAAAGCTGAACAGGACCTTTTTTATAGGGGTGGCAAAATGGGTACCTGACACGACCTGATTACGACCCGTGGATACCCGTTACACGATTACCCTATACACAGATACGACCCGTTTAGCTAAACGGGTAATCGGGTCTGACACGATTATGACACGAAAATAGTCGGGTAACCCGACACGACCCGTTTTACCCGTTTAAAATAATCGGGTAGACCCGACCCAACACGTTAAAACCCTAAACTATAAAATTTTAAAAAAATAATAATAAGAAAAAAAATCAAAATTGTAATAATAATACATCAATACACTGTCAATGCAAAAAATTGAGTTCCAAGATATTAAAGGCTTTAATAAAGGATAAAAAAAAAAAAAAATGAAAAGTGACCATAATTGTACTCCAAAAGAAATTACTAAACTTAAAAACAAGCAAGCATATTGACTAAGTTCATTTATTAAAATAATTTTTAGCATAAAGAAATTTAATTTTGCTCAAATTACATTCCACTAAAAAAGAATTATGTATATTTCAACACAAAATATGATATCTGTAATCTGTTGAAATTAAATATCTCATAACAAAGATGAATTTTACAAATCATTTGAAAAAAAAAATATATTAAGGGCAAAAAGCAAGAAGAATGTTTTTAAATTAAAATCATTTAATTAAATATTTAAATATAAAAAAGGTCCTACCTAAATTTGTTGTCTTAGGCCTCAAAATCTATTAAGTCGGACCTACTCGAGGGGTTGGCTTGGACGCTTGGTTACTAGTAAGCCACTTGGCCCTCATCGATACCTCATAATGCATAAAGTCTAAGTAGGGACAAAACTAAAATTTCTATTTCAAAATAATCAAAATATGAATGCGATTGAGGGGTAAAATGTGTCAACATTTTCATTATAGCAATAAAGAAAAAGATAATAATAAAAAAAGCTAACAAAAACAAAATAATAATAATAAAAAATAAATAAACAAAACTCAAAACTACATCAACATTAAATTCATAATTCATTACAAAATACTTGTCCACTTGAAGTCTTGAAGGATCCATGATCCATCCTATGTAATCAAAGATATGAATTATGAAACACAACAAATATGTTCATTTTTTGACTTTTTTTTTTTTTTAACCGGGTCTGGCGGGTACCAGTTAGACCCGTATAGTAACTGGGTCTAACGGGTACCTGTCAGACCTGAACAGTAACCAGGTCTAACGGGTACTTGCCAGACCCGAACAGTAACCGTGTCTGGCGGGTCGACCCTTCAGACCCGCCAGACACGAATTAACCAGGTCTTAAACGGGTAGACCCGATTAAGACCCGAACCCGATAAGGCCATACCCAATACCTATTTTTTCGTGTCGGGTTCACGGGTCGTGTCAAAATTGCCAGTCCTAACTGAAGTGGAGAACCAGACTAGGAAAAAGGTTAAGTGCCTCAAGATAGATAATGGAACTGAGTATACAAAGGACAAGTTTAGAGATTTCTGTGAGCAGCATGGTATAAAGAGACATTTCACAATACGCAAAACACCACAACAAAATGGTATGGCGGAAAGGATGAATAGGTCTATTGCAGAGAGAGCACGATGTCTCAGGTTGAATGCTGGACTTGCAAAGATTTTCTAGGCAAATGCAGTAAGTATGGCATGCTACATGATCAACAGGTCACCGAGGGTAGCACTAGATAGGAAAGTTGCAGAGGAGGTATGGACAAGTAATGAGGTAGATTACTCTGGTTTGAGAGTATTTGGTTGTCCAGCCTATGTGCACATACCTAGTGAAGAACGATCGAAACTTGATCCAAAGTCTAGACAGTGTATCTTTCTTGGATATGGGAAAGGGGTTAAGGGTTACAAGTTTTGGGATCCGAAGGCAAATAAGGCGGTGATCAGTAGAGACGTGGTATTTGATGAAAATTTCATGTTGAAGAGTACTCAGGGTAAAGAGAAGCAGGTGCCAGAAAGCAGTAGCAATGATAAGCAGGTGGTGCAGCCTACAGGTGGAGTTAGAGACTCCTGTGCAGGAGAACACTTCTCAGGGTACAAAGACCTCTACTTCAGGAGTTAAGGAGCATCACACTATAGCCACAGATAGGCCTAAACGCACTATCAGGCCACCAACCAGGTATGGTTTTGAAGACATGGTTTCTTATACTCTTGTCATCAGCAGCGGAGATCCTACTACTTTTCAAGAGGCTGTCAATAGCCAAGAGAAGAGTAGATGGGTGTGTGCTATGGCGGAAGAGATGGAGTCTCTGCATAAAAATCAGACGTGGGATTTGGTGGAGCTTTCATAGAGGAAGAGGGCGATAGGGTGCAAATGGGTGTTCAAGAAAAAGAAAGTAGTATCAGAAAAAGGGGGAGAAAAGTTCAAGGCTCGCCTAGTAGCAAAGGGTTATTCACAGCTGAAAGGGGTTGATTATGAGGAAATATTTTCCCCAGTGGTCAGACATACTTCCATCAGAGCGGTATTAGCGTTGGTAGCTCATTATGACATGGCATTGGAGCAAATGGATGTGAAGATAGCTTTTCTCCATGGTGATTTGGAGGAACAGATTTACATGGAGCAGCCAGAAGGGTTCAGTCAACCTGGACAGGAGCACTTGGTTTGTAAACTAAAGAAATCACTTTATGGGCTGAAGCAGTCTCCAAGGCAGTGGTATAAGCGGTTTGACTCCTATATGGTAAGAATTGGCTACAGGAGATGTGAGTATGATTGTTGTGTATATGTGAGGAGCCTTGATGATAACTCATTTATTTTTCTATTACTGTACGTGGGTGATATGCTTATTGCAGCTAAGAGTATAGTGGAGGTTAACAAATTGAAAGTTTTGTTGAGTAGAGAATTTGACATGAAGGATTTGGGCACAGCCAAGAAGATTCTTGGGATGGAGATTCGCAGAGACAGGGATGCCAAGAGATTGTGGCTATCTCAAGCCAGCTATGTGAAGAAGGTGTTGGAGAGGTTTAGCATGGAGAATAAGAAACCGGTAAGCACACCTTTGGCGAATTATTTCCATTTGTCTACCTCACAGTATCCAAAGACAGTTGAAGAAACTAAAGACATGTCTAAGGTCCCATATGCCAGTGCAGTGGGGTGTCTGATGTATGCTATGGTATGTACCAGGCCAGATTTGGCTCATGCAGTCAGTGTGGTGAGCAAGTACATGGCGAATCCGGAGAGACAGCACTGGGATGTAGTCAAATGGATTTTTAGATACTTGAAAGGTACTACAGAGTATGACATCACTTTTGTCAGACAGAAAAGTGATTTGTCAGTTGTCGGATATGTGGATGCAGATTATGCAGGGGATTTGGATGATAGGAGGTCGACCACGGGTTATATGTTCACTCTTGCAGGAGGACCCATATGTTGAAGGTCTATGATCCAATCTACGATTGCGATGTCCACGACTGAGGCGGAGTACATAGCGGCGGCTGAGGCTGCAAAGGAAGCTTTGTGGTACAGGGTTAGTCAGGGAGCTGGGTATTCAGCAAGGCGGAGTTCCGTTGTATTGTGACAGTCAAAGTGCCATTTACTTGGCAAAGAACCAAATGTATCATGCTAGAACCAAACACATTGATGTGAGGTTTCACAAGATTAAGGAATTGGTTTCTACAGGTGAATTGTTACTTGAGAAGATTCACACTTCTGAGAATGCAGTGGACATGTTGACGAAGCCTGTTACCGCAGATAAGTTCAAGCATTGCTTGGACTTAACAAATGTCTCCAAGTGCTAGAAAGGAGAAGAGAGAAGGCGGCATCTCCAAACTTATAAGTTCCAGGCGTAGGCCCAATACTTGATTATCTTCAAAGAGGTGAATACTTGTCAAGGTGAAAATTGTTGGAACAAGTGACTCATATTCTACTATTGGCCCATTGGGTGTAATTAGTTTATATGGGCCTGGGGACAAATAAGTTTTAGAGGGTATTTTGGAGTTTTCCAAAGTACTTATAATTAGGGTTTTCCTATAAATATGTTATGTTGTAACCCTAAATCATTGAATAGAAAAATATAGCCGCACTCTTTCATGAGGATGTAGGCACATTGTCGAACCAGTAAATCTGTGTCTCAACTCTTTCTTTATCTCTCTCTTTTTGATTTTATATTGTTCATCATTATTGTGAAACGTAACAACAAAACTTAATTTCTAACTAGCTTCTAAGGAAGCTGGAGAGGCTAAGAGGTATATATAAAGCAATCGAGGGATCTCCTAGTAGGCGGTGAGTCTAATGCCCAACTAGATTAGAAGTTGTTTAAGCTAAGGTCCACATTTAAAAGTATGTGGAACAAAAAGGTTCTTTAGAAAAGAGCAAAGGAACCTTGGAACTGCTGGGAAAGATCCATGGTAGATGTGGTGCGTGTAGCCCACCTGCGCCGTTTGTATCTACAGAGAACAAATCCTTAGGGAGGAAGAAGGAAAACTCGTGAAGGTAAAGAGGTGGCACGTGGATGATCGAGATAAATGAATATGGATGTAACCTCCAAAATAATAAAGGATAAATCAAACTAAAAAGACTGGCGGTGAAGACATCATGTGCGAGAAAAGTAAGAGGGCATAGCAGACTCTAGCATGACAGCTTGTGTCATAAGTTTTTATCTCTTACGCGTCTTGAGCTTGTGTCAAAATTTCCTACACTAACTCACCATCACGTGGCTCCTGAAAACTTTCCTATACATGATATTTTGGTATTCGAGACATGAGATCGAATTTTAGTTTTCTTTTTTCTTTTTTTTTTCTTTTTTTTAGAGAGAATTCTACATAGTACATTATATTTCTGCCAGGAATAAAGCATTTAGTGTCCACTTTAGTTTGGACGCTGATTGTGGAGCACTAGCGTCCACTCCAGCTTCCGTTCTAACTCGATATAGCGGCCAACATACAAGAGTTTTAGCATCGACATAGTGGACGCTAAAAGGTCATCATTAGCGTCCACTTCCGAGTCGACGCTAGTGATCAATAGTTGATCTTCAACATTCGTCGCGGTTGATCAACAGCATTCACTTTGGGACTTGTAGCGGCCAGAAAAGGTCGCCCCTTATGATCAGATTTCTTGTAGTGGTTACATCGACTACAAGAATTGATTTTGTTTTTTACTAGGGGTTTTTGACGTGTCAATGGTATTGACACGTCAAAAACCTCTTTTGACGCGTCGTTTTTGACGTTTGTCGACCGTTAAAAGGGTAGGTGTCAAAAAACTGGGGTTTTTGACGTGGCTACAGTGACACGTCAAAAATTTTTTGACATGTCGAAAATGGCACGTCAAAAATTTTTTTTCTGACGTGTCATTGTGACACGTCAAAAATTTTTTGACGTGTCAAAATGACACGTCAGAAACAATTTTGACGTGTCATTTTCACACGTCAGAAATGTTTTTGACGTGCCATTTTCGACACGTCAAAAACCTTTTTGACGTGTCAATATGACACGTCAAAAATCTTTTTGACGTGTCATTGTGACACGTCAGAAACATTTTTGACGTGTCATTTTGACACGTCAAAAATTTGCACGTGTGATTTTTGACGTGCCAAACAGTTTGACACGTCAAAAATGTTTTTTTTTTTTTTTTTAATAATTCATAATACAAAAATGCCTGATATTCAAATATTCCTGATTTTCCTGATATTTCAAATATTCCTGATATTCCCCAATCTATAATCCATAATACACATAATCTATAATCCATAATCCAACAATAATATATATCGGAGGGTACAAAAATGAAAGTGTGGAAGTACTACTCTTACTCTTCTTCTCTCTTTCCCAATTTTCTTGCACTTTCTTAAAAACAAGCTCAAAAAAGTTCAAAATAAAAAGTGGAGGTCACATGAGTTGGCACAAAAAAATGGCTTGCCTTAGTGCCTATATACAGTTTTTGATACAGTTTAATCAGTGATGGCTATCTGCAAACTAGTGAGAGCGTTAAAGGATCCCGACCTTAGCTGGAGACACTCTGATTCTCAAGTTAGCATCATTGTTTGAAGTGAAAATAAAGTAATGAGTTTGAGTTTTTGAGAGACCCTTTGATAGAATTTTATATAACCGCTTTCTTTATAGTTGTTCTATGTTCATGTGTTGATTGAGAGATAGTCTCAACTGTAGTATTTGGAATACTTGCAATAGTTGGATATCTAAACTGAAATATTATGATCTAGAGATTTTGGTGGATGCATTATCCAGGCCATTGATGATTTGAGCAGGACTCATAGTGGGATTTATTCCCAACACAGTTATAAACAAGTCGATGGTTAATAAAATTCACTTTCCATAGAGTATGGATGCGGATGCAAATTAAATAAGAATATTGTCCGCTCTCACCCCTTCCAAGATGCAGACAGTACTAGAAAGTGTATGTGATGAGAGGAGACTAGCGGCTAGCTATGTATTTCCATTCTGTGGGTCTCTTCTTCGGATCACTCGTTTGACATTCTTCCCCTACCACCGCCACTACCACCTCTTCTTCTTTTACTTTCCAAAGTGTATGTGATGAGAGGAGACCAGCAGCCGCTAGCTATGCATTCCCAAAGTATCTTACCACCTCCACAAATTTCTTAATGATAAAATACATTTTTACATTTATTGATGGCCAAATCCAATAAAGTTAAGAAAGCAGTCTTAACTCTTAAACCTTTATCAACTTTGATCAGTAGAAGCTGAAGGTTCATTGCAATTTCAATAGTAGTACATTAAACAAGGCTAATGACACTAAGTGGCTTATTGCAGCAAATACACATGTTTTCCCCTACATGCATTAGCCATACAAATGTACTGCGAAATTATTCAACCAAATACACCGCATCAGAAACTGTCGAATACAAATAAATGTATCAAAAAATAACCACAAGTATATTGCTATCAATACCCATTGGAGATCACCAGAAAATTAAGGAATGAATGAAGAAATACAAAAAAAAAGAGTAAAGAGCATAGGACAATCGATACGCAGCTGCAAAGAATGAGAAAAACTTCATTCCATTAAATTGGGTTTTACATCTATGTGCATTTATACAAAGAAAGAGAATATTCTAACTAATTCTAGGTTCTATTTACAAAGAATGACCCGAGGCTACGCATGTGTGTGCCTCCTATTACAGCTGTGCAAAACTAACTTCTCTAAAGCTATTATATATCAGCCACGTGCCCTTGCATATGACCATTTTAATTCTTCTAAAATTCCCCCTCAAGATGAATATACGTTGAGCATATTCATCTTGCGCAATAGACTATGAAATTGAGCTTTCCCAAGGGCCTTCGTTAGAATATCTGCTACCTGCTGACTTAAGGAAACATGAATTGGCTTAATAGATCTGCAAGTAAGTATTTTAGCCACATGACGTCACAGGTTGCTGAGGCAAGAGCCCTGTACTCTACTTCAGCTGAAGATCTAGAGACTGTGGATTGTTTCTTTGATTTCCAAGAAATCAAACTTTGATCCAAGAACATGCAATGTCCTGTTATTGATTTTCTGGTGTCCTTACAACCGCCCCAATCTGAATCACAGAATCCTTTGACGTGCAATTCTGAATCAACAGGGAAAAACAAGCCTTGCCCTGGAGAATGTTTGACATACCTTAGCACTCTATAGGCAGCATCCATATGTACTTTGGCCGGCTTATCCATGAACTGGCTGAGCTTACCAACAGAATAAGCTATGTCAAGCACTACAAAAAAAAATATCATTTTTTGACGTGGCTACAGTACATATTTTGTTGCCACGTCATTAATTTTATGACGTGGGAATTTTACCACGTTAGAAAATTATTTTTCTGACGTGTGAATAGTACCATGTCAGAATTTTCTGACGTGTTTGTTTTAACACGTCAGAAAAATTCTGACATGGTACTATTCCCACGTCAGAGAATTACTACAGATTTATTAAAGTAATTATATATTTT
>NC_081545.1:12282156-12284850 GCF_901000735.1 Corylus avellana | reverse complement strand
CAATCGTCATCCATATAGGCAGAGCATGAATAAAACAAAGTCCAGCAAGAATAATTAGACAATATTTCATTGTCTTAGTGAGCTTACTTGCTGAGATTAGATTAAAAGTGAAAGACGGAACCACAAGAACAAGAATTAGGTGTTCAATGAGTTGGATGGTGCCTTTATGTGTGACAGGAACAGATTCACCATTTGGGAGTTGCACAACAGAGTTTACTTGACAAGAAATTGAGGTTAATAAGGTCACACTACAAACCATGTGATCTGTAGCACCTCAATCAATTATCCAAGGTGATTTTGAAGGATCATGAGGTGTATGTGACAAAAGGGAAAAATACCATGGCTCATGAAAGACACTAAAAACTGAGTGAATCGAAGAATAGGGTAGAGGAATACCTGACACTGGAAGAGGACCTGAGACACTGCTTGCTTGATGTGAAGATTGATTACCTGAGGGTGGCTGTGAGAAATCTGAGGTGGAAATCAAGGATAGAAGCTTCTGACACTGCTCATGAATGAATGGGAGCTGTGGAATGTCACCAATTGCCTCCTCTTGAACCATTGCAGCTCCTTCTACAAGATTAGCAGAAGTAGTTTTCCTTTTACCAGAATCTATAGCTCTATTGCGATTGGATCTCCAGCCAGGTGGGTACCCGTGTTTCTCAAAACACTTGTCCTCTGTATGTCCCTCCTTGCCACACTAATTGCAAATAAAACGCTTATTGTTATTGTTGTTGAATTGAGGCTTCCTCTGATATTGTTGTTGAGATTTCTGAATTGCATTAGCTTGGCTTGTAAAAACAGCAAAATCAACAGCAATATTATGACCAAAGCTAGCTCGATTAGATTTTTGCTTCTCAGCTTGAAGTACAGTGGAGAAAACTTTGTTAATGGAAGGCAATGGCTCCATCAGTAGTATGTAATCCTTGATAGAAACAAAGCTATCATTCAGACCATTAAGAAACTTCACAACATAAACTTCATGCTGAAAAGAGGCAATGGTAGTGAGAGCACCACATTTGCAAGCAGGAGTACATTTTGCAAGAAGGAAGGGCTCTAAATTGCATCAATTCATCCTAAAGAGCCTTCAACCGAGTAAAGTAGGTAGAGACAGAATTGGAACCCTGTGTAAGAGCACCAATTTGTGATTGCAGCTCAGAAATCCTAGCCCTATTACCTTGAGAGTATCGTTCTTCTAGATCTAGCCATAGTGCTTTGATAGAATCAATATATTGAACACCAGAAATAATATCTGGTGAAATAGAATTCAGTATCCAAGAATGCAACATACTATTACATGATAACCACGATGAATAGGTTGCATCACTGGGGTCAGTTTCAGGGATTGTACCATCAATAAAACCCAACTTACGCTTGGATTGCAAACCATGGATGACAGCACGTCGCCATGAGCTATAATTCTCAGTGGTAAGAAGTTGAGCCACCAACACATGGCCAGGATGATCACCATGAGGAAGGTAGAAAAGACAATAAGGATTCTCAGTAGGTGTAGAAGAACGCAAGGAAGTAGGTGTAGGAGAAGAATGGGAATCGGAGTTAGGAGGAGGAGGATGATCCATTGGGGATATAACACAAACAGATGGTGAGTAAGAAAATAAAAAGAAGCAGGAGGAAGAAGAAAAGCTTAAATGTGCTCTGATACCATATCAAAAAATAACCACAAGTATATTGCTATCAATACCCACTTGAGATCACCAGAAAATTAAGGAATGAATGAAGAAGAACAAAAAAAGAGTAAAGAGCAGAGGACATGCGATACGCAGCTGCAAAGAATGAGAAAAACTTCATTCCATTAAGTTGGGTTTTACATCTGTGTGAATTTATACAATGAAAGAGAATATTCTAACTAATTCTAGCTTCTATTTACAAAGAATGACCTGAGGCTACGCATGTGTGTGCCTCCAATTACAGCTGTGCAAAACTAACTTCTCTAAAGCTATTATATATCAGTCACGCATATGACCATTTTAATTCTTCTAAAAATATGCTTTGTTACTTGGCGATCAGATGTCGCTGCCCAATTTCATCTTTTCCATTGCAGGAAAGGTTTGAGCTTCGTGGATATGGATCACGATGGAGGACTCTGGGAAACTAGACGGCGCCTGCATTTGGTCAGCCTCAGAATGCTAACCATTGTGTTACCTTGCAAGGACCATATATAGTGGAACCTACTGTAGCTGTACTGGCAACGCTGTAAAAAATTGACTTGATACCTAAATTTTGTGTCAATTTTGTTACCCAAGATGAGCAAAATCATGGAAGACAATATCTGGTTTAAGGTGTCAGATAAGATGTTCAACATGAGTCTCAGTCCAGTCCATGGCAGTGATTAGATGTGGATATAAAGTGGATGGAACATTTGACGTGGATACTTTTTCTATAAGTATTTCTCTACTATAAATAGGCTAGTTTGCAATGTAAAATGCAGATTTATTAAATTATTATCAAATTGGAGAATTTTCTCTCAAAATTTTCTCTCAAAATCAGTAGAGTTTGTGTTTTTTTCTCAATTTGCAAGTTTGAGCTTATCTTTGAGTAGAAGACGAAGACGCTTCTCTTAGCAAAATCAAGGATGCTGCTATTTGGTTTGTTGCCTTAGTCTTCTGCTACGTCAGTTGGTATCAGAGCAGGCTTTATCCTGATCATGGCCAATCAGTACAATGGTGACAAACA
>NC_081545.1:12264058-12282056 GCF_901000735.1 Corylus avellana | reverse complement strand
GTTTGTTGGAAAGGTAGAGGTATGGGGTAAGGTGGCTAGTTGCAAACCAAGGGTACATTGCGATGTGTAGCGATGTTGAACCCATATTCCATGAGGAAATTAAGTTATTGTTGAACGATTCAAGCAACTGAAAAACTGTAGGGAAATTTTCCAGAGTTCAACTATTTATATAGGAGTCTGAAAACTTTCCAGAGGCACCCAATTGCGATTTCGCAAAAATAATTTATATTTTCAAAAGATATTGTAAAGCATAAGGTGTTTGGCGTCACGATTTAAAAAACACTTAATTTAAACTAGGAAAACAATCCACGATTTTTATAAGCAAGCTAAGGGATGCTTATTTGAAAAAGTGCAAATTTAAACTAAAATCACGATTTCGCATAACAAATATTTAATAAAAAAAAAACATTTTAACATATTTTACCAAACACCTTTACGATTTTAAAAACGTAATTTTAAAAACGCCATTTTTAAAATTGCATTTATTAAAACCGCAATTCCAAACGGACCCTAATTTGTTTTGGGACTTTAAAGGCGTCTTCCACTAGCATTTCCAATAGATTAGCTGATAAAACCTTTATGTTAGCTAAATTTAGCCAATATCTAATAATGATTTCCGTTCCTACATTAAGAAGTGTACACTTAATAGTATGAAAATGAGAGTTATATGTAACATGTTACTATGTTAAATAAATTTAATCATTTATTTTATAACACAAATTACATTAAAAAAAAAAAAAAAAGATTTGCTCATTACATGGTAGCGCAATAATATTATGGAATTCTCATGAGATGTATAATCAAAAAACACACACACACATATATATATATATATATATATATATATATATATATAATCAACACATGTATAAATAATAGCACCACACAAAAAGTGTGGCAACATTCTTAAAAGACCTTGCATGCGATTAGATAAAAATAAAAATAAATAATAGAGATGCGAGTCTTTAAACCGCAATTTTCTTTTGACATGCCTCGAAGGCAAATGTGTTTTGCCTCGTGATAATAGCAAACAATCACCTCATATTTTGGAGAACACCATCAAGAACGAGAAATGACAGAGCTACCGTTTTTCCCTCATCTCCTTTTCTGTTCTGTCCCTTTTCTCTCTGGTAGCAGTGATTTGTGTGTTCTATGTAGTCTCTTGCGGATTTCGTTTCTGACAATTTTGTTTTAGTTCTAGTTTGTAAATCTAGATCTACTTTCTCAGAAGTAGATCTACGTACTCGTCTTCACCAGCCAAGATGTGTCTTCTCGGGATGTCTACGATACTATGCTACTCTGTTGTTACTTGTGTTAGGGATTTTGTTTTTTTAGTTTTTAATTTTTATTTTTTTGTTATTTATGTCTTGTTCTTTGGGTCAAGGACGTGAGTTGTTTTCCTGACATTTTAGCCCGATGAGGAGTAGATCGGTGTGTAGATTATCCCTCAAGGCTAGAAAATAAAGTTTGAGAATTTGGGTTACTCATATCTTAGATCTAGTCTATCCGGAGCAGATATGGTTCGTAACTGTAATTATACATGAGCTAGCGGAAATTGAAGTTATAAATAGTTATAGATTGCAAAAATTTTCTGATTATATCTATGATTTTGTAACCTCATAGTTTTTCGCTATGATTTATCAGAACATTACGCTTTGTGATGTATGATTTATCAGAACTTTGCGCTTTGTGATGTAAGAGTTTTATGCTCTTAATCTTTTATCAATGAAATCTAATAAGATTCCTATTCAAAATGCCAAACAATTTTATCTAATTTTTTACATTATTTTACCTAAATGACTCTTCGCCGTTTAAATGAAATGGAGTCGATAGAGGTGTAAATGAGCCGAGCCTAAGCGAGCTTCCCGTGTTCAAACTTGGCTCATTTAAATTTTACACGAGCTCGACCGAACTTAAGGACGAGCCAAAAAACCGAGCTCAAGCTCATAATAAGTTGAGCCAAGCTGGCTCTTATATTTATTTATTTATTTATAAATTTAAACTTCTAATACTCTTAAACAGCTCAAGAAGCCAGCTTGCATATGAATATTTGTTTAGCCTAGCTAGCCGAGTATGGAACCTGAGTCAATACAGCAAGGCACTTAGTTTTGAAGAGAGAGGATATGCATCCTTTTATAGATAAACAAACTTGGGGATTGGTGTTTTCTTAGTAATGTGGGACAAGTTAACAGGTTTTATTTAGATTGCATTGGGACAACGCCCCCTAGAAAAAAAAAAAAAATTTAACGTCTCTCTCTTAATCTCCCTCACCAGTTACAACGCATCTTCTACCGCAACTCTCATTTCCCACTCTCTCACTCTCGCTCACCAAACAGGCAGTCATCCAAAAACAGTCCCGAAAAAGAAGAGTAATTTTATAAGTCACTCTTGTGTTCCTTTTGTGTCACTCTAAGGATGAGGTGGCTTTCAAAATCATCATTTTATCAAAATTCAATAATAATCAATCACAAGTCTAATTATGATTTTAAAAGCTACATCATGTTTGGAGCGACACAAAAAAGACACAACAATAATTTCTAATATTACTCGAAAATGATTGCATTAAATGTACCCGCAAGGAAACTGTATAATTAATTGTATTGAGATTCTCTATTTAAAATTAAATGGAGAGGAACAAGTTGGTTTGGGAGCAAAATAGTAAATTTATTTTTGATAAATAATTTTGCCCCTTAAAAATAACCAACTAATCCCTCTCCATTTCAGATGAAATTGAGCGGATCTGTTTGCGAATCCTATGCCATGTGCATTTAATCCCCATGTGCATTAAAACCTGCCAACAGTGGACTGTGGAGATGATATTTTTTTCTTTTCTGTTTTCTTAATATAAATACCGAGAGATATTTATTATATTAAAGGCGATGTTGATGTACATCTACTCAGAGTCCTTCAGTCAGTAAAGAGTTTTATTGCATTATGATTAGGACAAAAATTCTTGGTAATTTGATTCTATGGGAAGAGTTTTAGACAATTTGATTATAATAAATTAAGAAATTTAGTTATATTAATTTAAGGTTTAATTTGTATTTGAAAATTTTCAAATTTCGGTGAAGTTTTATAAAATTAAAAAAAAAAAAAAAAATGCCTTATACTCCAATCAAATGATCAAGAAAAGATGCAAGGAAAAAGACTTTTACTCATATGTGGGACATTGGAACCATATCATTTCTGTAATTTTTTTTTTCTTTACATTTATCTCTTTATTTCATTATGAAATTCTATATGATATCCCTAAAACTCATCTATATGATTACACCATTAAAATTGTTGAAATAACATTGTCTTTCAATCATGAATATGAATCTTTGCAATTATTTTCCAAGGAATCAATAGAAAATTATAAAACAAAAGAGAAAATTACAATTTAGCATCAAAAGTTTGAGCCGATTTTCAATTTGACCTCTACTGTATCAATTTTTACAATGCACCCCATCAAAGTTTCAAAAATTTTCAATATGGCCCATCCGTTAACAATTTCTGTCCAATTTAACCGACAATTGATCACGTGCTAGACACGTGTATGTTTTTGTATTAAATTTCCAAAATACTCCCCAACAATTTTAACAAATTTCAAAAAAGCCCACAAGTCAAACCAAAATCATTTTTTTTTTAAAAAAAAAAAAAAAAAAAGGTGGTCGTAGCCACCCCTTTGGCTATTTGGGGTGGCTAGACAGCCCCCTCCCCCCTTGGCCATTAGGCCACCCCCATCTGGCTGGCTTACGGGTGGTGTGCCACCCCCATGGCCCATGGTGGGTGCTCAACCACCTCAAAGGGGCCAAATGGGGGTGGTTTCTGTAACACCCCAGAAATTAATTAACTTGTAATTAACTTCACGGTTCGTCTCCCAGCCTTATCCCTCGCGGAACAAGACTCAGGGACCTCTACTACTCGAAAGGAGAGGATACTAAACAGCAGAAACATCAAGATTTTATAAACATTAATCATTACAACCGGAGCATCTAGCAAAGAACATCAAAATAGCTGAAATTACGCTACATAAGTCATCTTTACAAGGGATCTACGCTAAACCTTAATATGCAAGTATATATCAAAGCCCTTAGGTCTGCAACATAACTCAAAAGTACTAGTTACCATGACTACTGCCTAAGCTTGCAATAAGTCCTCAAGCATATCCCGGATTGAATCCTCCAAGATAACCAGATGTTTTGCGGTATCCATCTTTTGCTAAACTATCTATAACAGCATAGTTGTATATATAGAGAAAAAAGAGAAATAATACAAGGGTAAGTCCGACATTATTTTACCTAAATGGCTCTTCGCCGTTTAAATGAAATGGAGTCGATAGGGGTGTAAACGAGCCGAGGCTAAGCGAGCTTCCCTTGTTCGGGCTTGGCTCGTTTAAATTTTACTCGAGCTCGATCGAACTCAAGGACAAGCCAAAAAATCGAGCTCGAGCTCATAATAAGTCGAGCTGACCCAGCTCGCGAGCTGGCTCTTATATTTATTTATTTATAAATTTAAACTTCAAATACTCTTAAACGGCTTAAGAAGCCAACTTCAATATGAATATTTGTTTAGCCTAGCTAGCCGAGTATGGAGCCTGAGTTAATGCAGCAAAGCACTTGATTTTGAAGAGAGAGGATATACATCCTTTTATAGATAAACAAATTTGGGGATTGGTGTTTTCTTAGTAATGCGGGACAAGTTAACAAATTTTATTTAGATTGCATTAGGACAACACCCCCTAGAAAAAAATATTTTTTCAACATCTCTCTCTTAATCTCCCTCACTAGTTACAGCACATCTTCCACCCCAACTCCCATTTCTCACTCTCTCACTCTCGCTCACCAAACAGGCAGTGATCCAAAAACAGTCCAAAAAAAGAAGAGTAATTCTATAAGTCATTCTTGTGTCTCTTTTGTGTCACTCTAAAGATGAAGTGGCTTTGAAAATCATCATTTGAACAAAATTCAATAATAATCAATCACAAGGCTTATTATGATTTTAAAAGCAACATTATGTTTGGAGCGACACAAAAAAGACACAACAATAACGTCTAACATTACTCAAAAAAGATTGCATTGAATGTACCCGCAAGTAAGGAAAGTGCATAATTAATTGAATTGAGATTCTCCATTTAAAATTAAATGGAGAGGAACAAGTTGGTTGAAATTTGAGGGCAAAATTATAAATTTATTTTTGATGAATAATTTTATCCCTCAAAAGTAACCAACTAGTTCCCCTCCAATTTTGATGAAATTGAGAGGATCAGTTTGTGAATCCTATGCCATGTGCATTTAATCCGCCATGCATGTGCGTTAAAACCTGCCAACGGTGGACTGTGGATATGAGATTTTTTCTTTTCTTTTTTCTTAATATAAATACCGTGAGATATTTATTATATTAAAGGCGATGTTGATGTAAATCTACTCAGAGTTCTTTAGTCAATTAAGAGTTTTATTCCATTATGATAAGGACAAAAATTCTTGGTAATTTGATTCTAAGGGAAGAGTTTTAAACAATTTGATTATAATAAATTAAGAAATTTAGTTATATTAATTTAAGGTTTAATTTGTATTTGAAAATTTTCAAATTTCGGTGAAGTTTTATAAAATTAAAAAAAAAAAAAAAAAAGCCTTATACTCATATCAAATGATTAAGAAAAGATGCAAGGAAATAGACTTTTACTCGTATGTGGGACATTATATTGCAACCATATAATTTCTGTAATTTTTTTTCTTTACTTTCATCTCTTTATTTCATTATGAAATTCTATATGATATCCCTAAAACTCATCTGTATGATTACACCACTAAAATTGTTGAAATAACATTGTCTTTCAATAATGAATATGAATCTTTTGCAATTATTTTCCAAGGAATCAATAGAAAGTTATAAAACAAAAGGGAAAATTATACTTTACCACCAAAAGTTTGAGCCGATTTTCAATTTGACCTCTAATGTATCAATTTTTACAATGCACCCCATCAAAGTTTCACAAATTTTCAATATTGCCCATCCGTTAACAATTTTTGTCCAATTTAACCGACAATTGATCATGTGCCAGACACCTGTATGTTTTTGTATTAAATTTCCAAAATACTCCCCATCAATTTTAACAAATTTCAAAAAAGCCCACAAGTCAAACCAAAATAAAAAAGAAAAAGAAAGAAAAAGGGGGGTGGCCGTAGCCACCTGTTTGGCTATTTGGGGTGGCTGGACACCCCTCTCCCCCCTTGGCCATGGGGGTGGCTTGGGATCTGGCTGGATTAGGGGTGGCGTGCCACCCCCATGGGCCATAGGGGGTGCCCAACGACCCCAAAGGGGCCAAATGGGGGTGGTTTTTCTAACACCCTGGAAATTAATTAATTGGTAATTAACTTCACGGTTCCTTTCCCAGCCTTATCCTTCGCGGAATAAGACTCAGGGACCTCTACTCCTCTAAAAGAGAGAATACTAAACAGCAGAAACATCAAGATTTTATAAACATTAATCATTACAACCAGATCATCTACCAAAGAACATCAAAGTAGCTGAAATTACGCTATACAAATCATCTTTACAAGGGATCTACGCTAAACCTTAATATGCAAGCTTATATCAAAGCCCTTAGGTCTGCAACATAACTCAAAAATACTAGTTACCATGAGTACCGCCTAAGCTTGCAATAAGTTCTCAAGCATCTCCCGGATTGAATCCTCCAAGATAATCGGATGCTTTGCGGTATCCATCTTCTACTAAACTATCTGTAACATCATAGTTGTCCATATAGAGAGAAAAAAAAAAGAAATAATACAAGGGTAAGTCCGACGACTTAGTGAGTATAAATGCACATGACGTACTCGTCATTAAATGGTGAACTTCGTTGTTTATAAAGCACATGCAACATTATGAGATGACAGTTTATCATGGATATGATATAGATATAATATATGCTTATAATCATAAGTAACATCAATAGTTCAACCGTATGGTCTACCCGAGATATTACCTCTTATCAGCAAGGTTGACGCTGTCCCGAGGGATCTCTAATACAATACCAGTGCCCCGGATATTGTATCTACTGTCCATAACATTAGTGACATGATCGAGTCCGACCTTAGGTGGCCCACACCACTAATGATGTACGTCCTGTAGTGACCATCCATCAAGGAATGGCTGCGCCTGGTCATGAAACCATTGGATCCAAAGCCCACACATACACATATTTGACCATAAAGTTAACCTTAACCCCTTTCCCATATCCGAGAAAGACACACAGTCTAGACTTTGGATCAAGCTTCGATCGTTTTTCACTAAGTATATGTACATAAGCTGGACAACCAAATACTCTCAAACCAGAGTAATCGACCTCATTACCTGTTCATACCTCCTCTGCAACTTTCCCATCTAGTGCTACCCTCGGTGACCTGTTGGTCAAGTAGCATGCCATACTCACTACATCTGCCCAGAAAACCTTTGCAAGTCCAGCATTCAACCTAAGACATCATGCTCTCTCTGCAATAGACCTATTCATCCTTTCCGCCACACCATTTTGTTGTGGTGTCTTGTGTATTGTGAAATATCTCTTTATACCATGCGGCTCACAGAAATCTCTAAACTTGTCGTTTGTGTACTCAGTTTCATTATCTGTCCTGAGGCACTTAACCTTCTTCCCAGTCTGGTTCTCCACTTCAACTTTCCATAAATTGAACTTGGCAAACGTTTATGATTTGTACCGCATGAAGTACACCCAAACCTTTTTGGAAAAATCATCAATAAAGATCACGAAATACATATGTCCTTCCCACGACGCTGTCCTCATTGGTCACCAAACATCATAATGAACATCGTCAAGAATGCCCTCTGTCTTATGTGTGGCTATCTTGAATTATACCCGATTCTGTTTTCCCAGAACATAGAATTTACAGAATTCAAACTTGCACGTTTTAACACCCTTCAACAAATTCCTCTTATGAAGCTCCAACATGCCTCGCTCACTCATATGACCCAACCACATATGCCACAAAACAGTACAATCAGATTCAGACTCCACAAAGGCGACTCCACCTACAACTGTACTTCCTGACAGTTTATAGATATTCTTTGAACTTTTCTGCGCCTTCATCACTACCATCGCACCCTTAGTCACCTTCATTACTCCACCTTCAGACTTAAAACCATAACCGTTTGAGTCTAAGGTACCTAATGAAATCAGATTTTTTTCCACTCCTAGTACAAGTCTAACATCACATAACATTCTAATCACACCATCAAACATCTTAATCCTGATATTACCTATGCCAGTAATTTTACAATGTGCACTATTACCCATAGTAACTATACCAGAATTAACTAACCTGTAGGTGTCAAACCAATCTTTGTTGGACGTCACGTGAAACAAACGTGCTGAGTCCAGAATCCAAGAATCCACAGGATGCTCTAAATTTGATGCAACAGAAAGCATATCACCATCAGCATCGTCTGAATTGTCTTCCACTACATTCGCAAATTTTGAGGAACCTTCATTCTCCTCGTCCTTTTTCTTCTTCCAGTCTGGACAATCTCGCTTCATGTGCCCTTTCTTTCCGCACTTATAACAGATGATGTCCTTCCTTCTCCTGGACTTTGACCGAGAATTCTTGCCATTCGAACCACCTTTGTTAATGCTTCTTCCACGCTCTTGGTAGCCCTTTACAACTAGCCCTTCTCCTTGAGAACTTTCATCATTGATTTTCTTCCTCTAATGAAAAGCCAACAGGGCTCCTGTAATGTCCTCTAACTCCAAGGACTCTTTCCCCCATGTCAGAGTTGTAACCAAATTCTCATACGTAGGAGAAGTTGGGAGTGAATTCAATAGCATCAACGCCTTGTCTTTGTCTTTGCCTCAAGTTCGTTCCAATCTATGTCTGTCATCCCTTCTGGTTTCGTCCCATATAACGCCTTCACCATCCCTTGTTGCACCAACAAATCCTTCACAAGTCTTTGCCATAACCCGAAATTATCGGATCCATCGAACTTCATCACGTCGAATTTCACAGAAGATGTGCCAATCCCAGCCATCGTATAATTAGGCTCTGATACCAATTGTTGTTACCGTGCACGACAATGATGAATAATATAGAATCGAAAAGAGAGAGATCAAGAGAGAGTTGAGACACAGATTTACGTGGTTCGGTAATGTGCCTACGTCCACAAGAGAGAGTGCGGCTATATTTTACTATTCAATGATTTAGGATTACAACATAACATATTTATAGGAAAACCCTAATTATAAGTACTTTGAAAAACCCCAAAATACCCCCCACAACTTATTTGTCCCCAGACCCACATAAATTAATTACACCCAATGGGCCAGTAGTAGAATATGAGCCACTTATTCCAACAAGAACGGATGAAAGGAAAAGGAATAGAACATGGTGGATGGGTTCAACAAAGATTGATTTTAGGCCACCCATCAATTGGGTGCTTTGTCACACACTGTGGCTCAAGTACTTTGTTGGAAGGACTAAGGAGTCAGTGTCAGTTGGTAATGTTACCGCAGATAGGTGATCAAATGATCAATACAAGGGTGATGGGAAACAATTTGAAGGTTGGGGTAGAAGTCGAGAAAGGGGAAGAAGACGGCTTGTTTACCAAAGGAAGCGTCTGCAAGGCTGTGAGAACCGTTATGGAGATTAATAGTGAGGTTGGAATTCTGGTCCGAGCCAATCACGCTAAACTAAGAGAGCTCTTGCTCAGTGAAAATTTACAATCATCATATATCGATAGTTTCAGCCATAAGCTTAGAGATTTGGTTGGATAATTTCTCAGCATGTATGTATGGCTAATGCATGCAGAGGCAAACATCATGATCAATTATTTGCTGCAATAAGCCTTGTTTAACGTGCTTCTATGTTACAAGAATCATAGTAGTTTATTTTATTTCAATAAGGAGTATGTACTCAAGTGTTGGTGAGAGTAGCATAAGTGTTTTTACTATTTGATTGTTAACAAATGTACGTATTTTATCATGTTTCAGTAGACTTTAGCATTGCTTGCCAAAAAAGAAAGAAAAAAGACTTTATTGCATTAAGAAATTTGTGTGGTGGCCTAACTTGCGTTGGAAAGTCAACAGAAAAAAGGTTGTGATGGTACTTGTAGTGGTAGGGTAAGAGAAGTAAAGCAAGAGAGACCCACACATGCAGTGGTGGACATCACCTTTGGATTGGGATCACTCAAATTGCACACAAGTGTTGTGTCAAAATTTTAATTACTCGCAAGTGCACGAATTGTTTGCAATAAAGGGTTGCAAGTGCGAGGTTGATCCCATAGGGAATTGTGTTTTTGAAGAAAAAATTATATCTAAACTAATTTTGATCCCATAGGGAATTGTGTTTTTGAAGAAAAAATTATATCTAAACTAATTTAACCTTCCCCTAGTTCCGAAAAAGGTTTGAATTTTGGTTTAAAACAAAACATAAACTAAATAAAATAAAATTAACCAAAAGATAAAGTACTAAGGTTGTGGAATGCACACTCACCAAATCATAGCAACACATCTCATGTTCATCAATACTATCCAAAGTTCTCACAATAAAATCTTAGGCATGCTTTACTTTCGCTTCAAAAAGTTAATCAAAATCATCCCATGTATCAATTATTTTACACAAATCACAAAAGAAATCAAATTTAAATAAAATCATCAAGTGTATCCGGAAATCACAAAAGATATCCAATTTAAATTAAAAAATCAATGGTATCTGTAGAATAAATCACAAGGGATATCCAATTTTTTTATAAATTAAAAACACAAGCAATCAATTATGTGAAATTATCTCAAATCATCAAATGTATCCTTGAATCACAAAAGATATCCAAGAATCATCTCAACAATTGATTTGAAGTAAAATAATATAAATATTAAAACTCGATAAAATTGGATAATATTAACTTACATAAAAACAATGTTGCTCTTCATTAATGAGGCTTCATCCTCAACCTTAGTTGAGAATTTAGCTCCACATGATTATGAAAAAGGGCAAAATACCTTATTCACCCTTGGGGTTTCGCAACTTTATTTTTTGATCTCTAAGATTTACTTTTGATCACAGGAGATCCCTGTGATTTGCCTAAAGACCAAGATGGTCATTCCATCTATCTACCGTTAGTAGAGTTAACAGAAATCCACATCACTGACTTGGGGACCAATTACATTTTGACACGTGTCCTAATTGCCAAATCATATTTCCAACTTGTCACATAATAAATTTTTTATTTTTTTTTAAGTTTTTTTACAAGTAATAGATTAAAAATTGAAAAAATCTTTTTACAACTAAACCCTTCAAGCTCTATTGTGAAAACAGAAACCCCAACCCATTCTTCCCCAACCCACCGTTCTTCCACAATCTCCAATGAATCTTGCCTTGGAGGCCATTGGGTTGGCTTGTTGTTGTGAAAATTTATTTAACTCGCAAGTGCATGAATCGATTGTAGTTTAATGGATTGCAAGTACGAGGTAGAATCCACAAGGAATTGTGTTTTTGAAAGAGCAATTTATATCTAAACTAATTAAATCCTAATCTAGTTTCAAAAGGTTTTTGATTTTGAATTTGGTTTTGAAATTAAAAGACAAACATAAACTAATTAAAATAAACTAAGAGATAAAAGACTAAGGTTTGAGAATTCACACTCATCGAATCATAACAGCATACTTCCATGTTTATCAATATTAATTTGAAGTTCTCACAATTAAAATCTTAGATATGTTTTACTATGCTTCAACAGTTAATCAAAACCATCTCATGTATCCATTCATTGCACAAATCACAAAAGGAATCCAATATCAATTAAATCATTAGATGTATCCGTAAATCACAAAAGATATCCAATCTTAATTGAAACACCAAATGTATCCGTAGAACAAATCACAACGGATATCCAATTATTTAGGCAAATAAAATCAAGCAATCAATTATGTGAAATTATCTTAAATCTTCAAGTGTATCCTTGAATCACAAAAGATATCCAAGAATCACTTCACACATTGAAAAGAAGTAATTATGATTGAAATATTAAACCCAATAAAACAGATAAATAAAGTCTTACATGAAAGTATTGATGTTCTTCATCGGTGAAGCTTCATCCCCAACCACAGTTGGGAATTTAGCTCCACATAAAAATAAAACCTAAATCTAAAGAAAACCTAAACTAAAAAGAGAAAAACTGTAGAATTTTGCTCTATGGAATTCGCTCCCTTTTCTTGAATGCAAAGAAGTCTTTTTATAGGCTTAGGAAAGTCCTAGATGCCCTATTAAAGCTAGATAATTCAGAGGTCTATCTTCCAGTCAAAATAGAAGTCTAAAATCAGAATAGGTTTCGTCCAGATTTATGTCCTTTAATTGCGGGGCGATTTTGGCATAGTAATCGTCTGAATTAGGAAAATCCTATTGCACAACGAATTGTAGTATTTTGAGTTAGGTTTCCAATGCCGCTTGAATCACTTCAATCCGATATTCTGCACACGTCAAAATACTGAGGCGTGTGCAGAATCTGAATTTGAATCCAATCCGAAATTTTATCCAATCTGAACTTTAATCCGATTTAAAATTTTCTTGGATTTGGTTAAACTTAACCACCTCATCTAGGTCTTCTCAAAGTATGCTTTCTTTCAAACTTTGCATTTTTCCCTTTAAAACTGTAGTTTTTCTTTAATGACCTACAAAATACTAAAAACACAAAACTAACACAAAATATTAAATAACGACTCAGCTAAAGGATTAACTAATGTAAATAAAGGGGTTCAAATATGCAATATTTGGCACTTATCACTTGTACCCAGTGAGATCTGCCCTCTGAAAATCCGATCGGCCGGCCAAGCCATTAACGTCTCCGTCAACATGTTTTTCACCTTTATCATCGCTCAAGTTTTCCTCACCATGCTTTGCCACCTGAAGTTTGGTCTCTTCTTTTTCTTCGCCGGCTTTGTTATCATCATGACTGCTTTCATCTTCTTCTTGCCGGAGACAATGAACATCCCCATTGAAGAGACTAACAGAGTTTGGAAGGCGCACTGGTTCTGGGGGAAGTATATTACCGATGATGCTATCACTGCCGACACCAATGACGCTTAGGCTCCATAGCCGTTGATTTTTTTTGAGTTAATTAAAGATTGAATTGGTGATCTATACATCTCTCATCAATCTTTTCTTTCATGATTTAATACAGCCACAAAGATAATTTTACTTTTAATTAATAGAATCTCATAACTCCTAGGCTCCAATGGCTCCATTGGATTTGTGGCCATAGGTTGGGGAAGAAGGCAAGATTCACCGGAGATTGGGGAAGAACGGTGGGTTGGGGAAGAATGGGTTGGGGTTTCTGTTTTCACCATAAAACTAAAAATAAAATGAAAGCATGAAACATAAATCCTCTTTCGTGGGAGAGACTTTAGCATATGTAGCAAGCCTTTTAAACCCCTAGGCATCCCTAGTGGACGAGTGAAGTCTCGTGAGGGTTTAACATGAATGATACCCACAAACATTTTACCACTATGTAGTTGAAAAGAAAGAAGTTTCACATAAACCATGGTTCTCATTCATAAGCAAGCTTAAAAAGACACACCATTATCACAATCATTAGGGCATCCAAAACCAAATAAATGGACAATTGAGACATCATATGTTCCGATAAGTGCAAAGTGAAATTAGCATACAATCATGAGGCTTCAATTTAATCTCAAAACAAGTATCTCAAAATTCATAGGAATCCCTATCAAATGAAACAACTAAGGCAAAATATGCATTTTTTTTTTTTCGTGCAATGCTTAGCTCCCTTAAGCTTTCTAATTGACCCATGTAACGAGTGTTACGCCAATAACTCCCAAACCAAATGGTTTTAGGGCACTAGATGTAGAACATTCCTAAGGGTTTATTAACTCAAGTCAAAAAGGTTACGAAGCCATACCATCAATCAACTATAACTTCAAACCTTTTTATGTGAACAGTCAATGCATAGTGAGACAAGAGGTTTGGTTACTCAATGAAAAAGTCAAAACAATCTTTTTTTTTTTTTTTTTTTTCCTTGCAAGCCATGGTTATTCATTAATAGGTCATCTAACAAATCTCAAAATAAATATGATTAAGCTCAAATATCATACCTCACAGAATATATGCTAATGTGCTCATGATAATTTCAACTCAAAACAAGTGCAAGCCTATAGCCTAAAAATGAGTCAAAGGACTCAGATTCCTAGTGATATGATGATGTGTTCAAAATGTTAAGCAAGCCAGTGAAAAACAAAACACAATTACATCTTAACTCATACTTAACAACAACATAGCACTTTTTTTTTTTTTTTTCGTTTCGTTTAGAACAAACAGACAGATAAAAACAAACAAATAGAAAGAAATAGATAGAGTGTCTTTCCATACCCCCAAACTTGAATTACACATTGCCCTCAATGTATAGTATAAAAATACAATACCAGAAGTAAGGAAACATTAAAGTGTAAAAAAGGCCAGGGCGTCCCCCAAACTTGAACACCAAAACACCTGTCAACAAAACTAATAACAATATTTTCTCACAGAAACAAACATCAAAAGATTAATTGCTGTCAGAAACAAAACTAAAATGACATGAAATAAAATGAAAAAGGAAAAATAACTCAGAAATGAAGTGCGCAAAATAAAAAGAAGAAAAATTACTGTACTTTCCCGAATCATTTGGATGTCCAACCAATCCCTTCCATCCTTTCTTCTTTAAAATTTCATAGCACTCTGGAAGGATGTTTCACCATCTTAGGTAGCCAACTTGCTTGCTTCGAAGGATTTTCTCAGAATGATGATTCCTAGATTTGCGCGCTTGTGTGCATAATTCCTTGAAGATCTCAACATAAGATAGCTATTCGATACATTGAGGAGCTGAAGGTTTGGGATTATGATGTGTCTTAAGAGGGACAATGATGAAGGAAGGCGCTTCAGTACTCATTTCCTTGTCCTTGGACAAAATTGTATCTGCTGGGGACTCAATTTGCCTTAGGTGCTCAATTTGCTCCTCTTTTTCTCCCTCGACTGAAACAATATGAACATGATTCATGTGGGTTGAAAATGTGAGAGTCGTTGGTAGGAGCGGGTGTCCTATAACTAGGAGAAACATGTTGTTCAGAAAAATTATTAAAATAATAAAACGGAAAATCCATGCTTCACTCTCACACTTTAACATGCAAATATCCCATGTAAAATATTAAACACAGAAGCATAAAACTAATCAAAAATACCAATAATTAAAAACTAAAACTTAAAAACTCATAAAACAGACAAAAAATAAATTTGGCAAAATTTCAGGTACTGATCCGTCTTTGTGCAGTCTGCGAAGATGCGCTCGAGCGCAAGGTGGATGCGATCGAACGTAGAAGTGCTGATTGTCTGTTGCTATTGGTGCGCTCGAGCTTAGGAAGGTAGGGATTGAGTGTAGGCAACGAGTGCACTTGAGCATACCAGATGTGCGCTACATCGCCCTTGCGTTGGTGTGTGGATGGCTAATCGGCAGAAACTGCAAAACAGTGACCAAAAAAAAAAAAAAAAATCTTTTTTTTTTTTTATTAGCGACAGGAATAAAAATAAAAAAAATTGCAAAATGAAAATCCTAACTATAACTAATAGAAAGATATCAATTTACAAATAAATTGTTTTCAAAAATCAAACAATTCCCCAGTAACGGTGCCAAAAACTTGTTGTGTCAAAATTTTAATTACTCGCAAGTGCATGAATCGTTTGCAATAAAGGGTTGTAAGTGCGAGGTCGATCCCACAAGGAATTATTTTTTGAAGAACAAATTATATCGAACTAATTTAACCTTAACCTAGTTCTGAAAAAGGCTTAAATTTTGGTTTTGAAAATTAAACAAAACATAAATAAAATAAATTTAGCCAAAAGATAAAGTACTAAGGTTGTGGAATCCACACTCACCAAATCATAGCAACACATCTCATGTTCATCAATATTATCCAAAGATCTCACAATAAATTCTTAGGTATGTTTTACTTTCACTTCAAAAAGTTAATCAAAATCATCCCTATCCATTCTTTTACACAAATCACAAAAGAAATCCAATTTAAATAAAACCATCAAGTGTATCCGGAAATCACAAAATATATCCAATTTAAATCACAACATCAATTGTATCCGTAGAATAAATCACAATGGATATCCAATTTTTTTATAAATTAAAAACACAAGCAATCAATTATGTGAAATTATCTAAAATCATCAAATGTATCCTTGAATCACAAAAGATATCCAAGAATCATCTCAACAATTGATTTGAAGTAAAACAATTTAAATATTAAAACTTAATAAAATTGGATAATATTAACTTACATTCCTCTTCATTGATAAGGCTTCATCCTCAACCTCAGTTGAGAATTTAGCTCCACATGATTATGAAAAATAAAACCAAAAGCTAAAGAAAAACTAAGCTAAGATGGGAGAAAAGTTGTGAAATTTCAGACTTGGTCTCTAGCCCCCTCATTTCTTGAGGCTTAGCAGTCTATTTATAGGGGTTTCTTGGGCTTATAATCCTAAAAACGGCGCTAGGGCATAGTTGCCAGACGAGTGCGTTCGATCGCACTTGTGCATGCGTTCTTCCTTCTGCGGTGCTGCGCTCGCGCACTGATGCTGGCTAGTGGCGTGGGTATGCTCGAGCGCAACCCTGCTGGGCTCGAGCATTGTGTGTTCGATCCCTTCCTTGATGGCTCTTTTTGCAACTTTCTTCCAAACTTTTGCATTTTTCTCTTTAAAGGCGCAATTTTCCCTTAACAACCTACAAAATACTAAAAACGTAGAACTAACCCAAAACATTAGATTATGACACAGTTAAATGATTAACAAATGTAAATTAAGGGACTCAAATATGCAATATTTGACACTCATCAACTAGTACTACTCCCCTGCAACCCTAAACAAGTAATGCTTTTCTTTTTTGTGGTAAAGAGTGAAGAAGCAACCCTAAATTGTTACTGCTCTCTTTCTTTTTTTCTTTTTTCTTTTTTTTTTCTTTTGCTAAAAAGGGAAAAAGCAACCCTAAGCTACTCACCTGCAACCCTAAACAAGTAATGCTTTTCTTTTTTGTGGTAAAGAGTGAAGAAGCAACCCTAAATTGTTACTGCTCTCTTTCTTTTTTTTTTTTTCTTTTTTTTTTCTTTTGCTAAAAAGGGAAAAAGCAACCCTAAGCATCATTGCCAGACAAACAAACAAACAAATATTTGTGGACCACTCAGTACTACTCACCTGCAACTCCAAATTAAGATGATCACCTTATTATCACAAAAACAAAACAAAAAACAAAACAAAAAAATTAGTGACAAGTGAATACTGATTCCTTATGCCCAAAACATGTCACTATTCATTTAGTGACAAGGATTGATAACATCATCCTCTCCAGCAGTTTTGGGAAGGAATTTAGGTGGGCATGGTTTTGAGCCATCAACGATGTTCATAAGACCATGAGTACGAAGGATGGGACGAATCTGAAGGCTCCAGGCCAGGTAATTACGTTCACCCAATTTGCTAGGTGTAAAGCTAGTAAGATTGGGTATGGAGATAGTGTTTGCGGAAGAAGCCATTAGGTTGGAGGTGTTAACCTACAAATGGCTCTGATACCAAGTAAAATATTATCAAGAGAGGAGATATTTGGCCAAGATGCATTCTGCAGCTTTATCATTGAACTTAAATAGAAAAGAGTTACACTTGTATTTGATCACATCAAGCTAACAAGATAAGCTTTGATGTGATAAGAAGAGTTAAACAAAGAATAAAAGATAAAGAGATAATATAAAAGATTACAAACAATCAAAAGAGAAGTGACAAGGAAACCCGTTCAGTATCCTTATGTTGACAAGCTCCTTGACGATGATGTAAGTTGCATTTGACATGTCTGTAACTGTAATCATAAATCTCCAAATAGGCACTTCGTCATTAAAGAGAATATTAATTATGGTGAAAAGGATGTTGTGGCTGTTAATTTGGAGCTGCCTTCAGAGAAATAATTTGTGAGCAACAAT
>NC_081545.1:12258506-12263263 GCF_901000735.1 Corylus avellana | reverse complement strand
AAAAAATTTAAATGATATAGATAAAACAAATATAGAATCGGATGTATGGTGCCTTTTAAAACTCACTA
The DNA here is from genome assembly GCF_901000735.1 of Corylus avellana. NCBI lineage: Eukaryota > Viridiplantae > Streptophyta > Magnoliopsida > Fagales > Betulaceae > Corylus > Corylus avellana. The sequence continues at coordinate 12,263,195 of NC_081545.1, read as the reverse complement.
GCTAAACTAGATAAAGTGAGTTTTAATTAGCCATTGTGCATACAAATATACATAAGCCAATGTGACTGCTTTTATTAGGATTATGTTTACCATTACTACTATGATTATGTTTACTTTCTCTACAAGTATTTATCTTCTATAAATAGGCTAGCTTATAATGTAAAACTCAACTCATCGAATTATTATCAAATTAGAGAATTTTCTCTCCAATACTTTGTGGATTTTTATTTTTCTTTATCCTGAGGGCTTGTTTATCTTTTGGGTAGAAGACGAAGATGCTTCTTCTTGCAGAATCAAAGAAGCTGCTCTTTGATTAGCTACCATAGTCTTCCGCTACATCAGAACGCGCCACCTCCAACAAAATCTGGGGTGGCCCAATGGCCACCCATATCTCTTTGGGGGTGGCGTGTTGCTAGCTTTAGGGTGGCTCACTGGCCACCCCTCCATACAAGGGGTGGCTACCGTTCCTCTATTTTTTTTAAAAAAAAAAAAATTAATTAATTAATTTTTCTGGATCAAAGTTTTTTATTTTAATCTCCAATATTGGGAGATGTCCTGCTTATAAGGGCATTTTTTAGCGCCAAATTTTCAAAAATTTGTTAGTGTTGTTGAACAGTAACACTGTTGAAACAACACCTTTTGGCGTGTGAATAGTGTCATTTGAAAAGTGAAAAGACACCTTTTAGTGACTTCCCAAATGTCACAATCCCAAGCGTCATTAAACCCCTCTTTTTTGTAGCTTATATAACCGACCCTCTCGTCTCTATGTGTTAGAATATATTATTATATTTGATATTATAGGAAGATTTTAACATCAATTGTAATGGATTGTAATAAAATCAAATCAAATGGTTTTATCTCCTATATCTTTTTGTATTCTCTACCTCCTTATTGTTAGCAGTATGAATTTCACATCAGCAAAAGCCTTGCAAGCTGTCAACCATCTAGCTATGACATACTGCTGTGAAGACCTGTTGACACCAATTAATAATAATAATAATAATAATAATAGAGAAAGACACACTGTCTATTATCATAGCTATGACATCCTGCTGTGAAGACCTGTGGATCCCAAAACTTGTAACCCTTGACTCCTTTCCCGTATCCGAAAAAGACACATTGTCTAAACTTTGGATCAAGCTTTGATCATTCTTCACTAGGTATGTGCACATAGGCTGGACAACCAAATACTTTCAAACCAGAGTAATCTACCTCATTACCTGTCTACACCCCCTCTACAACTTTCCCATCTAATGCTACCCTCGATGACCTGTTGATCAAGTAGCATGTCATACTCACTGCATTTGCTAAGAACATCTTTGTAAGTCTAGCATTAAACCTGAGACATCGTGCTCTCTCTGCAATAGACCTATTCATCATTTCTGTCACACCATTTTGCTATGGTGTCTTGCGTACTATAAAATATCTTTTTATACCATGTTGCTTGATAAGTGCCAAATATTGCATATTTGAACCCCTTTATTTACATTAGTTAATCCTTTAGTTGTGTCGTTATTTAATGTTTTGTGTTTTTAGTGTTTTGTAGGTCGTTGAAGAAAAACTATAGCTTTAAAGGGAAAAATGCAAAGTTTGGAAGACCTAAATGATGCTCTCTCTACAATAGACCTATTCATCATTTCTGTCACACCATTTTGCTATGGTGTCTTGCATACTTTGAGAAGACCTAGATGATGTGGTTAAGATCAACCGAATCCAAGAAAAAGGTTAAATCGGATTAAAGATCAGATTGGATTAAAGATAGATTGGATGTCTTTTGTGATTTACGGATACATCTGATGATTTAATTGATATTGGATTCCTCTTGTGATTTGGGCAATGAATAGATACATGGGATGGTTTTGATTAACTGTTGAAGCATAGTGAAACATATTTAAGATTTTAATTGTGAGAACTTCAGATTAATATTGGTAAACATGGAAGTATGTTGTTATGATTCAGTGAGTGTAAATTCTCAAACCTTAGTATTTTATCTCTTAGTTTATTTTAATTAGTTTATGTTTGTCTTTTAATTTCAAAACCAAATTCATAATCAAAAACCTTTTGGAACTAGATTAGGATTTAATTAGTTTAGATTTAAATTGCTCTTTCAAAAATACAATTCTCTGTGGGTTCGACTTCGCACTTGCAATCCATTAAACTACAATCGATTCGTGCACTTGCGAGTTAAATAAATTTGAACAACATTGCTCACAGAAATCCCTGAACTTGTCATTTGTGTACTCAGTCCCATTATCTGTCTTGAGGCACTTAACCTTTTTTTCCCAGTCTGGTTCTCAACTTCAGCTTTCCAAAACTTGAACTTGGCAAACATCTCTGATTTGTGCCGCATAAAGTACAATCAAACCTTTCTAGAGAGATTATCAATAAAGATCACAAAATACATATGTCCTCCCCGTGACGCTGTCCTCACTAGTCCCCAAACATCAGAATGAATATAGTCCAGAATGCCCTCTGTCTTGTTTGTGGCTATCTTGAAAATAGTACAGAATGCCTTCATACTCCATAAAGGCAATTCCACTTACAATTGTATTTACTAACAGTTTATAGATATTCTTTGAGCTTTTTTGCCTCTTCATCACTATCATCGCACCCTTAGTCACCTTTATTACTCCACCTTCAGACTTATAACAATAACCGTTTGAGTCTAAGGTGCCCAATGAAATAAGATTCTTTTCCACCTCTAGTACATGCCTAACATCACATAACATTCTAACCACACCATCAAACATCTTAATTATAATATTAAATATGCCAGTAATTTTACAATATGCACCATTACCCATAGTAACTATACCAGAATTAACTAACTTGTAGGTGTCAAACCAATCTCTGTTGGACGTCACGTGAAACGAACATGCTGAGTCCAAAATCCAAGAATCCACAAAATGCTCTGAATTTGATGCAACAGAAAGCATATCACCATCATCATCGTCTGAATTGTCTTCCACTACGTTCGCACATTTTGAGGAACCTTCTTTCTCATCATCCTTGTTCTTCTTCCAGTCTCAACAGTCTCGCTTCATGTGCCCTTTCTTTCCGCAGTTATAATAGTTGATGTCCTTCCTTCTCCTAGTCTTTGACCGAGAATTCTTGCCATTCAAACTACCATTGTTCCAGCTTCTTCCACGCTCCTAGTTACCCTTTACAACTAGCCATTTTCCTTGAGAACTTTCATCACTGATTTTCTTCCGTTGATGAAAAGCCAACATGGCTCCTGTAACGTCCTCTAACTCCAAGGACTCCTTCTCCTATGTGATGGTTGTAACCAAATTCTCATACATAGAAGAAGTTAGGAGTGAATTCAATAGCATCAACGCCTTGTGTTCGTCTTTGAACTTCACATTGACCCTCTTCATATCTCTGATTATCTAATTGAACACGTTTATGTGTTGGCTCAGATCCGAGCCCTCCGCCATCTTCAAGCCATACAACAGCTACTTTAGATAGAGCTTGTTTGTCAACGACTTTGACATATACCGACTTTCTAGTTTTAACTAAACTGCTGCCGGAGATTCTTCATCCATGACATGATACATCACGTTATCTCCTAGACAAAGCCGAATAGTACCAAAAATTCTAGCATTAGAGTACTCGTAGAGAGGACTATCATCCTATATATGATCACTAAGAAGAAAATCATCAAGTGAGCTCTTCTATTAGCAAAAAATGTCTTTGCACTCAAAAGAAGCACGTCCATGCTAACTTATTTGAACTCAAAAGAAGCATATCCATGCAAACTTAGGTATTAGAGTGTCTGCCGCTCTAACCAGAGACCCTCTGATGTCTTCTCCCATTTCCAGGAAAATCTCCATTAACCCTCCAGCTCAGCAACACCTCAACTCAAAGCCTCAGCAACCGTTGTCCTCACTACAGAAAAACACCCTTTTAGTGACACCTGAATAATCACGTTTTAGTTCTAAAAAATGACACTATTCGTTTATTGACAATTGCTAATTAAACAACATAAAATATGGGGTTGAGAATGAATGATAGTGTCGTTTACTATTCAAACGGCACTATTTAAGGTCTTTTTAGCTCAAACAACACCTCATCAATGGTGTCATTACTATGCACATGTTACTACATGAAAAGTGACATTTGAATAGTGAAACATCACTTTTCATGAGACGTGTTTCATTGTTTACACGACACCTAATACAGGCATGTACCTTTCATGGGAAAAGTGCCCCCAAATATGCTTCAATACAAATATTTAGGCCCCGTTTGGTTTGCGGAATAGACCCTTAGAATGGACCAGCTAATCCTATGTATAACTATTCCTTTGTTTGGTAACATAATGTTCCTTGGAATAGTTTATTATCATGGGGCTACTAATTTCATACACATAAGATTAGCTAAGTTACTAAAAAATGAGTGGCTTAGCTAATCCTTAAGGAATAGAATACACTTTTCAAAAATACCAATATAATATTTTTTATTTTATTTTAAACTTAAAAAAATAAAAAATAAAAAATAAAAATGAAAAACAAAGTGGGTGGCTTGACCACCCATTGGGGTGGTCGGCCACCCACAGAAGAGGTCGGGGGTGGTTGCACCACCCCCATCGCATTTTGAGGTGGCTACGGCCACCCCAGATTTGCTTTAGGGATGGCCGAGGCCACCTTGAGGGCTGTCGACTACCAACTTTATTTCAGTTTTTTTTTTTTT
>NC_081545.1:12243526-12258486 GCF_901000735.1 Corylus avellana | reverse complement strand
AAAAAAAAAAAAAACAATACGGGGGTTTTTAGTAATTTTAATTTTGTTTCAATTTTTGCACGTGTGTTGTTACCAAACTAAAGAATATGAATAGCTATTGTATTCCACACTCGTCTATTCCTAATAGTAACTATTCATTTTCCAATGGATTAGACATTTCACGAACCAAACGAATAGTGAAATTTCTTAATCATAAAGTCTACTTAATTAGGCGGCCCAAGATGTAATTGGTCCAGAGAAGGCACTAACCATGTGGAAAAGAAAGTTTTTTAAGGAGGCTGAGATACATGCAACCATGCAAGGAACAAGAAAAAACGGGGCAACAGTGGTGATGATCAGGTGGACATAAAGGAGCAAAAATTCAATGGCAAACTCAAACATACCAATGGATCGGGATTGGCTAAGGCTGGAAAGCAACCTCGCCGACCGCAATGATGATCCTAAGTTGGAACTCCTATTGTGCAAATATCTACCTAAATTAATAGGCAAATAATTGTACATTTTACTCGCAAGTGCAGAAGATCAAACGATAGTATAACAGGCAAATACGAGATCATTCCCACGAGGATTGGTAAATTATGTTTAGAAGTAATTTCCTATTTAATTACACATATAAAATTTAATTGTCACGATTGAATTTAATATAAAGAAATAAAATAAAAGATAAACTAAAATTAAAAAGGATTATGGTTTTGATATCTACCATTAATCAGACTAATTAAGATAACAATATGCCAATGCACAAATTATACCGGTATATTTAATGTTTGCCAACCTAACGGTATGGTGTCTACTCCTTAAGCTATTGATCTCCCTAAGCAACGAATTAGGCATGGGTGTCTACTCTAATTCTTTTCTTTCTTAAATGATTTAGCATGGTGTATACTAAGTTGTTCTTTAAGAAAGTATAAATATGTGGAATTCGACAAACACATGAGGCCTAGGGCATGGGTGTCTACTCCCAATCCCCATGTTGATTAACCCAAGAACCCGATGTGAATTTGTTTTGTTACTCTTATTAAACCTAGGACTCAATTATCCAAATTAATTTAATTAACTAGTCTATACCACATGCATATGTTGGTCAGACAAACACATATGAGGAATTCAAGATAACAGGAATTACTCAAGTTAAATACACCAAAATACAATTGTAGCAAAGGCACCAATATTGATATCATAAATAGACATGATTAGGGCTTCAATCTAGCCCTAATAAAAAATATAAACTACATAACAAAAATAAAAGGTGGAAGAGAAGAAAAACCCAAACTCCTCTTGATCTAGCCTTCAGTTCCTTTCTAGAGCTTGTGCCTCTTTTTCCACACTTATTCCTAGAAGCTAAGAGGTCTATTTATAGGCTTTTAGAAGTCCTTGTCATACTAGTAAACCTAGAAAATTTTTAGAGTTTTATTCCTATTACAAGTGGGACTTGGAAAACCCTAATATGGAAAGAACAACAGTCTGGCCGCCTCTGATGTGTCACCAGTGCACGGGTGCGATCGATCGCAACCCGTGTGCGCTCGATCGCGCGTCTGCGATCGAGATTCTTCTGGTGTGCGCACGATCATACATGGCTGCACTCGCTGCTTGTCTTCTCTGGTAGTATGCTCGATCACAGGTTCCCTGTGCTCGATCACACTGTTAGGAACTCCAACTTTTCCAAATTTCTCCCTTTGAGCCCAAATCTTCCAAATTTACTCCCTTCTCTTCCAAAAGCCTGCAAAGCATGGAAAACACATAAAAAAACAAAAATAGCACAAATTAACAATACTTAAGGAATTGATACACATAAGTTTAAGGGCTAAAATATGGATATTTTGGCATTTAACACACCCCCAAACTTACATATTGCTAGTCCCTTAGCAATACAAAACTAAAAGCAAAATGAAAAATAGAAAACAAAAAGATAAATCCATCTTTCGTGGGATATACGATTGCATTTAGCATATGCAACAAGCCTTTTAAACCCCTAGGTTTTCCAGAAATGTTACCCACAAAGATTATACAAAAATCATGTTATTCAAAAATTCAAGTGTCACTCAAAAACCATGATTCTCATTCATTAGCAAGCTTAAAACTCCACATTCTCAATGAATTGGAATTTTAAAATTTAATCACTTACAAAAGACATGCTAAGGTATCACAAGTTCGAAATAGTGTAAAGTGAACCAGCACATAAATATGAAGCTTCCAATTATTTCCAATGTGCAATATCTCAGTATCTCAAAGTTCACTAAAATCGCTATTAGAATGAACAACAATGGCATTTTTTTTTTCATTTTCTTTTTTCTTTTTCTTCTTCGTCAGGTTGTGCAATGTTTGGTTCCCTTTAGCTTTCTAATTTACCCATGTAACGAGTGTTAAGTCAATGACTCCCAAACCAGATGGTTTTAGGCCATTAGGTGTAGAGACACCCCTAGGACTAATTCAGTTTCAATTTTTGCATATGTGTTGTTACCAAACTAAGGAATATGAATAGCTATTCTATTCAACACTCTTCTATTCCTAGTAGTAGCTATTCCTTTTTGATGCAGCTCAGATAGTGGTTTCTAGTAGTGCGCATGAGCGCACTAAAGCACAATCGAGCGCACCTGAGCTCGTTATGCCTTGTAACTGCGATCGATCACACTATCGAGCGCACCTGCTCTCTGGAACTACGACCGAGCGCCTCTGTGTTGCGATCGAGCGCACGCGGGGCATTATGTTAATTTTCTGCGTTTTTTATTATCTTAAATCGACTTTATGTTATTACTTTATTAGATTTAGGGTTTTGGGAGTCTTTATTTCGATATTTTATTAGGTTTAGGGTTTGGGGGGTATTTATGTCATATTTTATTAGGTTTAGGGTTTGGGGCTATAAATATATGCTTATGCCTCCATAGGAAATCAATTATTTTTTATTATTGATTTTGACTAATTAGAATACTTAGAGTTGAGTTTATTCCTCTATTTTCCTTCAAAACTTAGAGAGTATCTAGCTTTTGTCAAGAAGATTTTTTAGATCATTGATAGAGTCAAGATCTAGAAATACCTATCCGCTGCTTATTGATGTTCTTCACTGTAGCTAACTAAGTCACACTGCATCAGGTGGTATCAAAGGTCAATTACTTTCCATGAATGGGGAGGAGCAACCGCTTTACAGATATGAAAGAGGTGCACATGCACACGGAGGCAGCATGTAAGGAGCAACCAACAATTCGCTTGCGGCACAAGAGTGGTGGGCCGAATGGTTGTCGTCGCCAACCAAGACCGCGATTCATGGAGGCAGAAGGCAAAACTATCGCTGAACATTGGCAACACACGGAGGATCGATTTAGGGCTATGAGGGATCAAATTGAATACCTCACTACCCAATTATCCAACTTGTGTGGTCAACATGGGAATGAATCTAAAAACTTGTTTGCGGAGCACCGAATGCACGGACGTTAGTACCTGGCGCAAGCTCATGCCAATCAGCGGGTGACTAGATTTGAACTCAAAATTCCGAAATTCGATGGAGATCTAGAACCCGACAAATTTTTGGATTGGGTGTTGGCTGGTGAAGTGGTTTTTAAATTCAACGGGATGCCTGATGAACAACGAGTCTCTTTGGTGGTACACACATTCTGAGGAAGAGTTGGTGTGTGGTGGCAACAACTGAAAAAAACTAGGAAGCGGGAAGGCAAATTGAAGATCAATAGTTAGGAGAAACTATTGAAATATGTGCGGGTCGCTTTCTTTCCCCATAGTTATACCATGGGCGAGAAGTCACGAAATTGAAGACAAGGGTCTATGGCTATGACAAAGAAAATAGAAAATTCCTAAAAAAAGTAGGTATTTAGGGAAACATGGAGTGAGGCGAAAAGTCCACGACAGGCCAATTGGACCCCTGCTTGCCAACTACAAATCCATAACCCGAATCCATATTCTGTGGAGGAGGAAAAAGAATCTGTGGATGAAGAGTTTCAGGAATTCGAATTCATTGATGAAGAGTTCAGACATGAAGATGTTGTAGTTCCTTCGCAAGGATTCGTGGATTAGGATTTTCCACCAACCTATGATGCCGATGTCCATGAGGAAGAGCAGATTGAAGGACCTTTGGCATTTGACCTAGAAGACAAGTACGAAGAGGATGGGTTTTCTCCCATGTTTGACAGCCTCTACCCCGAAAAAGATGACCAAGAGGAAGAGTATGAAGAAGATAGGTTTTTTCCCATGTTTGGCGACCTCTACCCCGACGAAGTTGACCAATTGGAAGATGAAGAGCCCACGGATGACATCGCCAATTATGAAGAGGATGACACTGCCGATCATGAAGAGGGTGATGAAGACTTTTCAGGTGAAGTGCCTAATTTTAATGGTGAAAAGTGTGATTACGTTGATTTCCTTAGTGTTGAAGATATTTTAAATTCTCCTAACAATGATTATGGTGAATTTCATACGGATGAGGAAAATTATATGTTCACAAGGGAAATAATGGCTGATCTATTCTTGAGTATTTTCATGGCACGTGGAAGGGAAAATGAATGAGAGAAGTAAGGCAAATCAGAAGAATTGTTAAGTGGTGTGTGGGGCTTGCCAGACAAACATCAAAGTATTTCAATGATAAAAAACGCCACGCTTATTGTGGGGTGTTGTCTTGTTTTGTTCTTGAGGAAGGGCGAGTGGAATGATTTGATTGGGCATCCGAAGGACCGTGGAAAGAACCAGCCGAATTCGAGGACGAATTCTCTCAACCAGGGGAGAATGATGCAGCTCGGATAATGGTTTATGGTAGTGCGCTCGAGCGCACTAAAGCATGATTGAGCACACCTGCGCTCGTTACGCCTTGTGACTGCGATCGATCACACTATCGAGCGCACCTACTCTCTGGAACTGACATCGAGCACCTGCGTGCTGCAATCGAACGTATGCGGGGCATTATGTTAATTTCTGCGTTTTTTATTATCTTAAACCGACTTTATGTTATTACTTTATTAGGGTAAGGGTTTTGGGAGTCTTTATTTCGTTATTTTATTAGGTTTAGGATTTTGGGGGTATTTATGTCATATTTTATTAGGTTTGGGGTTATGGGCTATAAATATATGCTTATAGCCTCCATAGGAAATCAGTTGTTGTTTATTATTGATTTTGATTAATGAGAATATTTAGAGTTGAGTTTATTCCTTTATTTTCCTTCAAAACCTAGAGAGTATTTAACTTTTGTCAAAAAGATTTTTTAGATCATTGATAGAATCAAGATCTAGAAATACCTATCCGTTGCTTAATGATGTTCTTCCCTGCAGCTCACTAAATCACGCTGCATCACTTGTCCAATGGAATAGACATTTTGCGAACCAAACGAATAGTGAAATTTCTTAATGATAAAGTCTACTTAATTAAAACATGATAAAATACATTATTACATTTACTGATGGCCAAATCTAATAATGGCAAGAAAGCAATCTCAACTCTTATTTAATATGCTGAAGCAGCATAGAGTTTTGACGGCTTCCTACAACCAACTTTAAACCCTAATTCAACTTTGAGCGGAGCTGAAGGTTCATTGCAATTACAATAGCACTACATTAAACAAGGCTAAAGGACACTAAAGAGGATTATTGCAGCAAATAATGACATTTGCCTCTACATATCCAGACATATGTACTGAGAAATTATCCAACCAAATGCTTAAGCTTCTGAGAGAAACTGTCAATATATGAGGACTGTAAATCTTCGCTAACCAAGACGTCTCTTAGTATAGCGTGATTGGCTCTGACCAGCCTCCCAACCTCACTATCAACCTCCATCACAGCCCTCACAGCTTTGCATACGCTTTCCTTGGTGAACAAGCCAGCATCTTCGCCTCTCTCCACTTCTACCCCAACCTTCAAACTCTTGGCCATCATCTTTGCAGTGATAATTTGATCAATCAATTGTGGTAACATTACAAACTGACACTCACTCCTCAGTGCTTCCAGCAAAGAACTTGAACCACAGTGCGTGACAAAGCACCCAATTGATGGGTGGCCTAAAATCAATCGTTGTTGAACCCATCCACCATGTACCATTCCTTTTCCTTTAATCCTTTCTTCGAACCCTTCCGGCAGTGCTTCTTCAATAGACTCAGCCCCAAAGGGTGGTTTAAGTGCTGCAAGAAATGGCCAACCGCAAAGCTCAAGACCCAATATCAATTCCTGGAATTGGTCTTTCGTTAACTTGCACTCACTACCCAATGCACAGTAAATTACTGAACCCGCCTTGAAACTTCCTAGCCATTCAACCCATTTTTCTTCAAAAGTAGAAGCTGGTGGGTCTACTAGAATTGGTCCTGAAACAAGCACAGGCTTCTCAAACTGGCTCACAAGATAGTCGATACAAGGCCCCTCAATTTCTCTACAGGCCCAGAATCCTAGCGCGTCAGCCTGAGCAAAGCTTGTAAATATGCGGTCAAGAAAAAGGACATCGCTGCCAAACTTCACCTTTGCAAATGCAGTAAGGAATCGCGCTTCGTGGGGATGGAGCGTGATGGATGAGTCTGGGAAACCAGATGGGGGCTGCATAAGCTCAGCCTCGGAATGGTAACCACTGCGTTGCCTTACAGGGACCAGAGTGTAACCAATTGCAGCTGCACTGCTAACGCAGTAAAGAATTGACTTGATACCTAATTTTCGTGTCAATTTTGGAACCCAATAAGCAAAATCAAAGAAGACAATGTCTGGTTTAAGGTCACGGAGGAGAAGATCAATCTGATTCTCAGTCCGGTCCATGGCAGTCATAAGGTTTGGGTATAAAGTGGGTGGAACATCTGAAGTGGTCTCAGCGTCGGGAGGGAGGCCATCAACAGGAGGAACAGTGACGGGGAAAAAGGTTATGCGATCCGGGTAGAGATTGAGAGGCTTCATCTTCGGTTGTGTGTTGGTGGGGATGAAGAAGGAGATTTTATTTCCTTTCTGGGCTAGTTTGTTTGAAAGGTAGAGAAATGGGCGAAGGTGGCCAATAGCAAACCAAGGGTACATTGCGATGTGTAGCGATGTTGAACCCATATTCGCTGAGGAAAGCTATTGTTCAACGATCCAGGCCAGCAACTGAAACACTACTGTAGAGAATTTTTCGCTAGTCTAGCATGCATCATCCGTATCTCGTATACTTAAAAGACATATCACTTTTTAGAAGCCAGTTTGTAAGATTTATACTAAGAAATTTATGTCTTTTATTGTCTGCACTATTAATTGTCCGTACATTAAATGAGTTTTTTTTGTATTGTTAGTGTGGGGCTTGGTGCGATTTGTTTGGTGGGGAATAATATCCTCTCCATTTAATTGTGTACATGATTTTACATTATTTAAACTTTTAAGAAGGTGTGTCATCAATAACTTCATATATATCGTTGGATATAATAACTTTAAATCATGACCGTAAAATAAATACCATTTCATTTTAAATAAATTTAAATATAAAATCACAATTTTCTTAAAATTATTAACAAGAAATTTAAAGTATAAAATACTTTACATAACATAAAAGACTTTTAAGAAAAACGTTTCCCATTAATTATGGGAATACTTTTGAAAAAACAGATTCTGAACCCATTAATTATGGGAATACTTTTGAAAAAACAGATTCTAAACAGAGTTAACTTATCTCTCCAGTAAACTACCACTCGATTACCATATATCCCATCAACTACCAACTTTACATTACGACTCCATCAAACTACCATTTCGTTACCAAAACCCCCTTCCGTTAGTTAAGGTCGTTAAGTCTAACAGTACCTGTGAACACTGTTCACAGTACTGACGCCATGAAGAATGTCGTGAACAGTGTCGTGAACAATACGGTTGACCGTCCGACTTAACGGCCTTGACTGACGGAAGAAAAATTTTGAAATGGTAGTTTGATAGGATCGTAATGTAAAATTAATAATTGAAGGAAAAAAATGGTCATCGCATGGTAGTTCATAGGAAAGGAAAATTTCCCCCAAACTTACTTGTTAGAGTCTAAAAATTGGCCTTTGTAGCATGTGGTCCGTTCCTTTGGGGGTGACACCTAATTAGCTTTTGTAATAGAGTGAAGCTTAAGTACAAGACACCTAGCTATTGAGGTGTTGCACGGCAGGCTCAATGAGCTTTGTTCGTTGACAGGTATAAGGTAGGTGTGTCAAGCTTGCATGAAGAAATGGTCGTGTTGGTTGACACCTTTCACTTGAGGTGCATGGAGACCTCCTTCGCCGCCACGGCTAAAAGTTGCACGAGGACTTGGGTTTTTCACTCGTGGTTTGCTTATATTATGATGTAAGAGTACTACAGTTCGATGTTTGAAAGAACTTGCTCGATCGACTGTGATTGTAAGAAGGTCTTCTTTCTCATAAGTTACTTAAATAATGATTAAATTTATCATTTTTCTTAAAAGTTTTAGCGAATATATAAGAAAAGTGACCGATACAAGAAATTAGGGATTTAGTAACGTGTCTACGGCGTAGGTTTTTTTTTTTTTTTTTTTTTTTCAAAAAAAAAAAGTTCACCAATTGGTGACGTGTTAATTCTTAACACATCACTCAAAAAATGTATCAAAATTCACACATCGCTAAATAGTGACGTGTTAGTATCAAATGATGACGTGTAAAAATCATTAAACAAATTTTCGGGAAATGAGAAAATAACACAAAAAAATGAAATAAAAAAAATCATTAAACAAATTTTCGGGAAATGAGAAAATAAAATAAAAATAAATTGCGACGTGTTATTGTTTACACGTCACCAATTGGTGACGTGTGAACAGTAACACATCACCGATTGGAGACGTGCCACGGTAGCACGTTAGTAGTTAATGACGTGTAAGAGTGACACATCACCCTATTGGTGACGTGCAACTGTGGCATGGTCACTATGGCACCCTAAATTTCCCTATTTTCCCCTTCTCATTTTCATCTCCCGCCCAACTCCCACTTCCTCGTTTTCATCTCGAAGCTTCAATTATAACGAGGATTCCAAAAATCAGAAGAAGAATTTAGGGTAATTTCTTCCTTCTTTTACTCTCTCTCTCTCTTCCATGGACAAATGATGGAGTCTCTGTGGTAGTTGTCTTGTGTTAAATTTTAAATAAATTTGACCTGGGTTTCGCATGTTTGATTAGTTTGATTGATTTATCGTCCATTTTTAGTGTTAGAATATTTTATATTATTCTCTAGGGTTTATTCCTTATCTTAATTAGTCTAGGATTTCTTACTTATCACTCATATCATCTCTATATATAGAGGCCTCTATAATCATTCTCAATATATTAATTAATACAATGTAATCCATTGTTTCCTTTCGCTTTCTCTCTTCTCTCTTTCATGCTTCCGCTCCAATATATTCAACAATATATTTAACATGGTATCGAAGCTATTTAACATGATATCAGAGCCACTTTTTATGTCCTCCAATAAACGTCTTTGACGTTTTCCGGCGCTCCCTTCGGCGACCTCTCTTTTCTGGTTGTCCGCACGCCGCCAAGCGGTCATCTTCTCAAAATCTCTTCCACGCCTTCATTGCAGCCTCATCTGAGAAAATTAATCCCAGATTCTAGCTTGCGAGGCATAGATCTACAAATTTGTGAAAGATCCACCGCCATCGGCCCTCCAACGCACTGCCACGCGTCACGTCCAGTTTCTACCTGTGCCTCCACGCGCCGCCTCTAGATTATTTGTCTACTAATCCTCTCTTTGGTCCTGTTGTTGGTGATGTATTCACAGGAGTGTGAGGAGACTTTGCGCGGGTTCCTCTTCAAGGGCACTCAACTATGCATCCCTACAGCCTACGGTTGAAGATTATTCAAGAATGCCAAAATGAGGGACACGTGGGGCGAGACAAAATGATTCAACTGGTGGCAGAACAATTTTATTGGTTGAGCATGAGGAAGGAGGTAGAGAAGTTTGTGCGATGTTTCAAGGTGTGCCAAGTGTCCAAAGGGACGGCTACTAACGCCGGGTTATATATGCCGCTTTCCATTCTGGAGGGCCCATGGACCAACATAAGCATGGATTTTGTCTTGGGTTTACCTCAAGCACAAAAAGGTAATGATTTCATGTTTATGGTAGTTTATTAATTTTTTAAGATGGTTCATTTCATTGAGTGTAAGAAGACAACCAATGCTGTGAAAGAGAATTCTTTAAGCATGCAGGAATAAGAGATGAAATCTCTTAGCTAAGCATATATATCACTACAAAAAAAAATCCACATTTAATGACGGTTAAAAAAAAAAAAATTACTAAAAAAACATTTGTTTACTGTTCAACCAACACTATTTAAAAATAGTGTCGGTTGAATAGTAAACTGTTATTAATGACGGTTGAACAGTGACCATCACTAATTTCAAAATTTTGAATTTTAAAATTTTAAATATTAAAATTTTAAAATTTGCTATTGGATCTCACATCTTTCTTTCCTAAAAAGGGTGTCGGTTGAACACGCCCTCTTTTCTAATTTGAATTTTTTTTGGGTTTAAAAGAATAACCCACTATCATCCCATTTCACGTTTCTTCTTCTTTTTTTTTTTTTTTCTGCATTTTTTTCCCCTTTCCTTTCTCTGACTGGATCAGACGAAGAAGTAACCCAACAGAGCAGAGAGATCGATCTCTGCAACGAAGAGCCCAACAGAGAGATCAATCTCGACCTGTTGGGCTTCTTCTTCGGATATGAAGATCTCTGCAACGAAGAAAAGTGAGAAGAAGGAGATCCAGGCCTGGATCTGATCGACCTTGAAAAAAAGGAGAGCAAAGAGAGATCGAGGGAGAGGAAAAAAAGAAAAAAAGAAAAGTTAGATCGATATGATATCTTAAAATGAAAAAAATAAAAAAATAAATACAAATAAAATGTAAATAATGAAAAAAAGTGAAAAAGGAAATTAATAAATAAATGAAAAATATCTATGAATATTTCGAAATTTAATAAATTGGTGATGGTTTTTTGAAAAACTATCACCTTTTAAAAGGTGTCGATTTTGCAAAGCCCACATCTTTCGGTATTGGATTTGCTTAAACCAACACTTTTTTCTATTTTCCCTACCCTAAATTCACTACTCTTCATATGTGTCACCATTAAACCGTCAATGATTTAAGGCCCTAAACCATCACTAAAACCCTTTATTTTATTTTTGTAGTGTATACTATTTTTTATAGAAACCAACCGTTATAATTTTTCATGAAATGTCACTTGTTATCCAAGACATCCTTTTATATATGAATACCCTTTCAATTAAAACACCCATTTACACCCACTTAACTTCAACTTAAAATATGAGGACTCTTTAGCTCACATCCAAGTGTGTTCTTGTCAAATGTGGTTCAGATATCTCGATCAAGCTTCAATAGATGAGATTGTTTAGTTTGATGTGCTATCATATCTTCTTCTGGTTTCAAACATTAGATGCTCTGTTGGATGGTTATTGAAAATAGATGACATTGTCGTACTGGAGGATGACTTGTTGTCTGAAGCTACCAATGCTGTATCAGAAGAATATGATAGATTAACTGCTAGCTTTCAATGCTAGTGTTCCTATCTATTCCAAATTAAATGATGTATAATTTAGGGGTAGGAGCGAGAGAAATTTCAAAAATAAAATGTAAAACTGCAAGAGAATCTCGTGTTTAGTGGGCTCCCAAAGACATTGATTTTTGATCTCTTGCATGGCTTCTTTCAGTTCTCACCTGAATTGTTGCAGTTCTTGTATGGTTTCTTTCATCATGTCTTCCAAGGATAATTCTTGTGGAGGATAATTGCAGGATGAAGGCATGGAAGATTGTTGTACTAATGATTCTTGATGAGCATAATTTTCTGCAGCAATTTCCTCTCTTTCAAGGTTGGTGGTGGCTCGGACATGCTCATGATAAGATTGGTTATCGAACTGCGGATATTCCGGATGGTGCAGTTCACGATATTGGGGAGCATAATTTCCCGTAATTTGAGTTTGCCAAGAGAAATCAGAATGGTTGCTCTAGTCCGGGTTATAATAATTGGAATATGAATCAAACCCTGGGCTGGAGAAATTAGTGTTCATTTGCTCATATAAAAAATTAGAAAGTTGTCCCCATGATGGACAATTATTATCACTATAATAAGGATTGAAGTAGTATGAACATGGTTTATGTGATGTGTAGGTGTGAGAAAAATGGGTTGAGATAAATTTAGCTGCTATGAGTTGGTCTAATCTGTCAAATAAGGCATCAATCTTAGCTTGCAGATTTCCGAACCTACTTTCACCAAAAAGACCTTCATTCCTTTGAGCATTTGGAGAATGTGCCCTGCCGCTAGTCGAACCATATTATACCCAAGGATATATGATCACTCTCACTTAAGTCACTTTTTAGTATGCAACTATCCCACATAAAACATTAACTATTTTTTTTTTAAATCTTTTTAAAAGAAAATTAACTAACACAAAAAATGACTAACACAATAAAAAATAAATAAATAAAAACTTAGAAAAAGGACCAAAAATAAATTTGGCAAAAATTTTTCAGCTACTGCCAGTCTGTTGGTGCTGCATGTGGAGGCATGCTCAAGCGCAGGCTAGATGGGATCGAGCGTAGGTGCGCTGATCCGTCAGTGATGCTACGGCTGCGTGCGTGCACTCGAGCTGACGTAGGGAGTTGTCGAGCGCAAGCGCGCACAACTGAACCGGCTACAGCCTTGGCCCCGAGTGCGCTCGAGCGTAGTAGGACTGGGCTCGATCGCACTTACGTTGGTGTGCGGAGAGAGCTGCACAGAAGTAGAAGGTCTGCTACGCACTGGTCTATTGACTGGTGCTCCTTGCGGCATGAGTGCACTCGAGCGGCTGCTGCAAATCTGGTCTGGTAGGAACTGCAAAACAAGCCAAAAAACAAAACAAAAAAGAAAATCTTTATTTTTTTTATTTTTTTTATTAGTAACAGGAATAAAAATTGTGCAGAAAATTAAAATCCTAATTATAACTAGTAGAAAGATTAAACTAATTTAGAAATAAATTGGTTTCAAAAGGCGAACAATTCCCTAGCAACGGCGCCAAAAACTTGTTGTGAAAATTTTATTATACTCGCAAGTGCACGAATCGTTTGCAATACAATGTTTTGCAAGTGCGAGGTCAAACTCACAGGAAATTGTGCTCTTTAAAGCAAATTTAAATCTAAACTAATTAAACCCTAACCTAGCTCTAATAAAAGTTGAATTTTGGGTTTTTGAAAATTAAAAGACAAAACATAAACTAAATAAAATAAAACACTAAGGTTTGAGAATTTACACTCACTGAATCATAACAAGATACTCCATGTTCATCAATATTAATCTGAAGTTCTCACAATTAAAATCTTAGATATGTTTTGTTATGCTTCAAACAGTTAATCAAAACCATCACATGTATCCATTAATTGCACAAATCACAAAAGGAATCCAATATCAATTAAATCATCAGATATATTCGTAAATCACAAAAGATATCAAATTTCAATTGAAACACCATATGTATCCGTAGAACAAATCACAAGGGATATCCAATTATTTATTCAATTAAAACCAAGCAATCAATTATGTGAAATTATCCAAAATCATCAAATATATCCTTAAATCACAAAAGATATTCAAGAATCATTCCACACATTGAAAAGAAGTAAAACAATTGAAATATTAAACCATAAAATTGGACAATAAAGATTACATGAAAGTACTGTTGTTCTTCATTGATAAGGCTTCATCCCCAACCTAAGTTGAGAATTTAGCTCCACATTATAGAAAATAAAACCTAAACCTAACCCTAAAGAAAAACTAAAACTAAACTAAAGAGAGCAAAGCTGTGGAATTTTGTTCTCCAAACTTGCCTAATTTTCTTGAATGCATAGAGGTCTATTTATAGGGCTTAGGAGAGTCCTAGAAACCCTAGTAAACCTAAATAATTCGGAGGTCTATTTCATAGTCTAAATAGAAGTCTGAAACCTTGGATGGCTGATTTTCCAGCTTTCTTCCAAACTTTACATTTTTCTCTTAAAGCTGCAGTTTATCTTCAACAACCTACAAAACACTAAAAACACAAATCTAACGCAAAACATTAGATTACAACACGGCTAAGGGATTAATTAATGTAAATTAAGGGGCTCAAATATGCAATATTTGGCACTCATCACTTTGTTTACTAGGTCCGTCAGATTACCAATCTCAAAGCCAACCACCTGATTCATGATTTTCAGTTGCAATCCTTTCTCGAACTTTCTCGCCTTCAATTCTTCTGTGGCTACCAAATACGGAGCAAATCGTGAGTGTTCTATAAATTTGGCGGCGTACTGTTCCACCGTCAATGATCCCTAGTTAAGATTAGTGAACTCCTAAGCCTTAGCTTGTCAAACTGACTGGGAAAAGAAACGTTCCAGAAATGCAACCTCAAAGTTCTTCCAAGTAATGGATACTCCTTTGCCCACTTGTTGCTGCACATGTTCCTTCTTTGCCGTCCACCAGCGTTCTCCCTCCGCAGTCAGTTTGAAAGTGGCAAAGAGAACCATCAGGTCATCCAAATAGCGCATAACTTCCATCAATTTCTCAATCTGTGTAATCCAGTCCTCCGCAGCTACTGCATTTAACTGTCCATCAAAAGTTGGGGGGTGTTGTTTATTAAACTGTTCAAAGGTACATCCACGTTGTTCATTCTCGTTATGTCCCCCTCCTCAATTGCCATTCGCACCCCTCACCAAAAGATCCACTAGTTTAGTAGCCAAAGCAGTCAAGGCTTCTAGGTTCTGATTCTGGTTTATGTTCTCCTTACGATTAGCATTCTCATTTTTGGCCTGTTTCCATTACAGTTACGCCTGGTTGCCATCTCTAAAAACAAAGTTAACAAGTTAGGACTCTCTAACAAATACTTTCCTCATTTCCTAATACATTGGAAAACAAATAGACTCCACTAAGCTAGAATGTGGTTTCCCCTTTTTCCCCACTAAATCTTAACTTAATTCTCTCGTTCCTAAGAGTCTACAGAACCTTATAACCTTTTGCTCT